>NW_027371567.1:0-25915 GCF_046119375.1 Phyllobates terribilis
TTAGCTTTTTCCTGTTAATCCTAGCATGATAAAGAAGATTCAAAGAGAGTGAGATGCCAGCTCCTTTCATTCAGTCAGTAGCTTCAAACATTTCTGGTATATGAAAAACATGTTTTTCAATGGCAAAAATCAATGAATATTGTAAATGCACAAACAGTAATATCTCCACATTGCACGGTGCAATTCTGAAATTTTTAGCTTTTTCCTGTTAATCCTAGCATGATAAAGAAGATTCAAAGAGAGTGAGATGCCAGCTCCTTTCATTCAGTCTGTAGCTTCAAACATTTCTGGTATATGAAAAACGTTTTTCAATGGCAAAAATCAATGAATATTGTAAATGCACAAACAGCAATATCTCCACATTGCACGGTGCAATTCTGAAATTTTTAGCTTTTTCCTGTTAATCCTAGCATGATAAAGAAGATTCAAAGAGAGTGAGATGCCAGCTCCTTTCATTCAGTCAGTAGCTTCAAACATTTCTGGTATATGAAAAACATGTTTTTCAATGGCAAAAATCAATGAATATTGTAAATGCACAAACAGTAATATCTCCACATTGCAAGGTGCAATTCTGAAATTTTTTGCTTTTTCCTGCTAATCCTAGCATGATAAAGAAGATTCAAAGAGAGTGAGATGCCAGCTCCTTTCATTCAGTCAGTAGCTTCAAACATTTCTGGTATATGAAAAACATGTTTTTCAATGGCAAAAATCAATGAATATTGTAAATGCACAAACAGTAATATCTCCACATTGCACGGTGCAATTCTGAAATTTTTAGCTTTTTCCTGTTAATCCTAGCATGATAAAGAAGATTCAAAGAGAGTGAGATGCCAGCTCCTTTCATTCAGTCAGTAGCTTCAAACATTTCTGGTATATGAAAAACATGTTTTTCAATGGCAAAAATCAATGAATATTGTAAATGCACAAACAGCAATATCTCCACATTGCACGGTGCAATTCTGAAATTTTTAGCTTTTTCCTGTTAATCCTAGCATGATAAAGAAGATTCAAAGAGAGTGAGATGCCAGCTCCTTTCATTCAGTCAGTAGCTTCAAACATTTCTGGTATATGAAAAACATGTTTTTCAATGGCAAAAATCAATGAATATTGTAAATGCACAAACAGTAATATCTCCACATTGCAAGGTGCAATTCTGAAATTTTTTGCTTTTTCCTGTTAATCCTAGCATGATAAAGAAGATTCAAAGAGAGTGAGATGCCAGCTCCTTTCATTCAGTCAGTAGCTTCAAACATTTCTGGTATATGAAAAACATGTTTTTCAATGGCAAAAATCAATGAATATTGTAAATGCACAAACAGTAATATCTCCACATTGCACGGTGCAATTCTGAAATTTTTAGCTTTTTCCTGTTAATCCTAGCATGATAAAGAAGATTCAAAGAGAGTGAGATGCCAGCTCCTTTCATTCAGTCAGTAGCTTCAAACATTTCTGGTATATGAAAAACATGTTTTTCAATGGCAAAAATCAATGAATATTGTAAATGCACAAACAGTAATATCTCCACATTGCAAGGTGCAATTCTGAAATTTTTTGCTTTTTCCTGCTAATCCTAGCATGATAAAGAAGATTCAAAGAGAGTGAGATGCCAGCTCCTTTCATTCAGTCAGTAGCTTCAAACATTTCTGGTATATGAAAAACATGTTTTTCAATGGCAAAAATCAATGAATATTGTAAATGCACAAACAGTAATATCTCCACATTGCACGGTGCAATTCTGAAATTTTTAGCTTTTTCCTGTTAATCCTAGCATGATAAAGAAGATTCAAAGAGAGTGAGATGCCAGCTCCTTTCATTCAGTCAGTAGCTTCAAACATTTCTGGTATATGAAAAACATGTTTTTCAATGGCAAAAATCAATGAATATTGTAAATGCACAAACAGTAATATCTCCACATTGCAAGGTGCAATTCTGAAATTTTTTGCTTTTTCCTGCTAATCCTAGCATGATAAAGAAGATTCAAAGAGAGTGAGATGCCAGCTCCTTTCATTCAGTCAGTAGCTTCAAACATTTCTGGTATATGAAAAACATGTTTTTCAATGGCAAAAATCAATGAATATTGTAAATGCACAAACAGTAATATCTCCACATTGCACGGTGCAATTCTGAAATTTTTAGCTTTTTCCTGTTAATCCTAGCATGATAAAGAAGATTCAAAGAGAGTGAGATGCCAGCTCCTTTCATTCAGTCAGTAGCTTCAAACATTTCTGGTATATGAAAAACATGTTTTTCAATGGCAAAAATCAATGAATATTGTAAATGCACAAACAGTAATATCTCCACATTGCAAGGTGCAATTCTGAAATTTTTTGCTTTTTCCTGCTAATCCTAGCATGATAAAGAAGATTCAAAGAGAGTGAGATGCCAGCTCCTTTCATTCAGTCAGTAGCTTCAAACATTTCTGGTATATGAAAAACATGTTTTTCAATGGCAAAAATCAATGAATATTGTAAATGCACAAACAGTAATATCTCCACATTGCACGGTGCAATTCTGAAATTTTTAGCTTTTTCCTGTTAATCCTAGCATGATAAAGATTCAAAGAGAGTGAGATGCCAGCTCCTTTCATTCAGTCAGTAGCTTCAAACATTTCTGGTATATGAAAAACATGTTTTTCAATGGCAAAAATCAATGAATATTGTAAATGCACAAACAGTAATATCTCCACATTGCAAGGTGCAATTCTGAAATTTTTTGCTTTTTCCTGTTAATCCTAGCATGATAAAGAAGATTCAAAGAGAGTGAGATGCCAGCTCCTTTCATTCAGTCAGTAGCTTCAAACATTTCTGGTATATGAAAAACATGTTTTTCAATGGCAAAAATCAATGAATATTGTAAATGCACAAACAGTAATATCTCCACATTGCAAGGTGCAATTCTGAAATTTTTTGCTTTTTCCTGCTAATCCTAGCATGATAAAGAAGATTCAAAGAGAATGAGATGCCAGCTCCTTTCATTCAGTCAGTAGCTTCAAACATTTCTGGTATATGAAAAACATGTTTTTCAATGGCAAAAATCAATGAATATTGTAAATGCACAAACAGTAATATCTCCACATTGCACGGTGCAATTCTGAAATTTTTAGCTTTTTCCTGTTAATCCTAGCATGATAAAGAAGATTCAAAGAGAGTGAGATGCCAGCTCCTTTCATTCAGTCATTAGCTTCAAACATTTCTGGTATATGAAAAACATGTTTTTCAATGGCAAAAATCAATGAATATTGTAAATGCACAAACAGTAATATCTCCACATTGCACGGTGCAATTCTGAAATTTTTAGCTTTTTCCTGTTAATCCTAGCATGATAAAGAAGATTCAAAGAGAGTGAGATGCCAGCTCCTTTCATTCAGTCAGTAGCTTCAAACATTTCTGGTATATGAAAAACATGTTTTTCAATGGCAAAAATCAATGAATATTGTAAATGCACAAACAGTAATATCTCCACATTGCACGGTGCAATTCTGAAATTTTTAGCTTTTTCCTGTTAATCCTAGCATGATAAAGAAGATTCAAAGAGAGTGAGATGCCAGCTCCTTTCATTCAGTCAGTAGCTTCAAACATTTCTGGTATATGAAAAACATGTTTTTCAATGGCAAAAATCAATGAATATTGTAAATGCACAAACAGTAATATCTCCACATTGCAAGGTGCAATTCTGAAATTTTTTGCTTTTTCCTGCTAATCCTAGCATGGTAAAGAAGATTCAAAGAGAGTGAGATGCCAGCTCCTTTCATTCAGTCAGTAGCTTCAAACATTTCTGGTATATGAAAAACATGTTTTTCAATGGCAAAAATCAATGAATATTGTAAATGCACAAACAGTAATATCTCCACATTGCACGGTGCAATTCTGAAATTTTTAGCTTTTTCCTGTTAATCCTAGCATGATAAAGAAGATTCAAAGAGAGTGAGATGCCAGCTCCTTTCATTCAGTCAGTAGCTTCAAACATTTCTGGTATATGAAAAACATGTTTTTCAATGGCAAAAATCAATGAATATTGTAAATGCACAAACAGTAATATCTCCACATTGCACGGTGCAATTCTGAAATTTTTAGCTTTTTCCTGTTAATTCCTAGCATGATAAAGAAGATTCAAAGAGAGTGAGATGCCAGCTCCTTTCATTCAGTCAGTAGCTTCAAACATTTCTGGTATATGAAAAACATGTTTTTCAATGGCAAAAATCAATGAATATTGTAAATGCACAAACAGTAATATCTCCACATTGCACGGTGCAATTCTGAAATTTTTAGCTTTTTCCTGTTAATCCTAGCATGATAAAGAAGATTCAAAGAGAGTGAGATGCCAGCTCCTTTCATTCAGTCAGTAGCTTCAAACATTTCTGGTATATGAAAAACATGTTTTTCAATGGCAAAAATCAATGAATATTGTAAATGCACAAACAGTAATATCTCCACATTGCAAGGTGCAATTCTGAAATTTTTTGCTTTTTCCTGCTAATCCTAGCATGGTAAAGAAGATTCAAAGAGAGTGAGATGCCAGCTCCTTTCATTCAGTCAGTAGCTTCAAACATTTCTGGTATATGAAAAACATGTTTTTCAATGGCAAAAATCAATGAATATTGTAAATGCACAAACAGTAATATCTCCACATTGCACGGTGCAATTCTGAAATTTTAGCTTTTTCCTGTTAATCCTAGCATGATAAAGAAGATTCAAAGAGAGTGAGATGCCAGCTCCTTTCATTCAGTCAGTAGCTTCAAACATTTCTGGTATATGAAAAACATGTTTTTCAATGGCAAAAATCAATGAATATTGTAAATGCACAAACAGTAATATCTCCACATTGCACGGTGCAATTCTGAAATTTTTAGCTTTTTCCTGTTAATCCTAGCATGATAAAGAAGATTCAAAGAGAGTGAGATGCCAGCTCCTTTCATTCAGTCAGTAGCTTCAAACATTTCTGGTATATGAAAAACATGTTTTTCAATGGCAAAAATCAATGAATATTGTAAATGCACAAACAGTAATATCTCCACATTGCAAGGTGCAATTCTGAAATTTTTTGCTTTTTCCTGTTAATCCTAGCATGATAAAGAAGATTCAAAGAGAGTGAGATGCCAGCTCCTTTCATTCAGTCAGTAGCTTCAAACATTTCTGGTATATGAAAAACATGTTTTTCAATGGCAAAAATCAATGAATATTGTAAATGCACAAACAGTAATATCTCCACATTGCACGGTGCAATTCTGAAATTTTTAGCTTTTTCCTGTTAATCCTAGCATGATAAAGAAGATTCAAAGAGAGTGAGATGCCAGCTCCTTTCATTCAGTCAGTAGCTTCAAACATTTCTGGTATATGAAAAACATGTTTTTCAATGGCAAAAATCAATGAATATTGTAAATGCACAAACAGTAATATCTCCACATTGCAAGGTGCAATTCTGAAATTTTTTGCTTTTTCCTGCTAATCCTAGCATGATAAAGAAGATTCAAAGAGAGTGAGATGCCAGCTCCTTTCATTCAGTCAGTAGCTTCAAACATTTCTGGTATATGAAAAACGTTTTTCAATGGCAAAAATCAATGAATATTGTAAATGCACAAACAGTAATATCTCCACATTGCACGGTGCAATTCTGAAATTTTTAGCTTTTTCCTGTTAATCCTAGCATGATAAAGAAGATTCAAAGAGAGTGAGATGCCAGCTCCTTTCATTCAGTCAGTAGCTTCAAACATTTCTGGTATATGAAAAACGTTTTTCAATGGCAAAAATCAATGAATATTGTAAATGCACAAACAGTAATATCTCCACATTGCAAGGTGCAATTCTGAAATTTTTTGCTTTTTCCTGTTAATCCTAGCATGATAAAGAAGATTCAAAGAGAGTGAGATGCCAGCTCCTTTCATTCAGTCAGTAGCTTCAAACATTTCTGGTATATGAAAAACATGTTTTTCAATGGCAAAAATCAATGAATATTGTAAATGCACAAACAGTAATATCTCCACATTGCAAGGTGCAATTCTGAAATTTTTTGCTTTTTCCTGCTAATCCTAGCATGATAAAGAAGATTCAAAGAGAGTGAGATGCCAGCTCCTTTCATTCAGTCAGTAGCTTCAAACATTTCTGGTATATGAAAAACATGTTTTTCAATGGCAAAAATCAATGAATATTGTAAATGCACAAACAGCAATATCTCCACATTGCACGGTGCAATTCTGAAATTTTTAGCTTTTTCCTGTTAATCCTAGCATGATAAAGAAGATTCAAAGAGAGTGAGATGCCAGCTCCTTTCATTCAGTCAGTAGCTTCAAACATTTCTGGTATATGAAAAACATGTTTTTCAATGGCAAAAATCAATGAATATTGTAAATGCACAAACAGTAATATCTCCACATTGCAAGGTGCAATTCTGAAATTTTTTGCTTTTTCCTGTTAATCCTAGCATGATAAAGAAGATTCAAAGAGAGTGAGATGCCAGCTCCTTTCATTCAGTCAGTAGCTTCAAACATTTCTGGTATATGAAAAACATGTTTTTCAATGGCAAAAATCAATGAATATTGTAAATGCACAAACAGTAATATCTCCACATTGCACGGTGCAATTCTGAAATTTTTAGCTTTTTCCTGTTAATCCTAGCATGATAAAGAAGATTCAAAGAGAGTGAGATGCCAGCTCCTTTCATTCAGTCAGTAGCTTCAAACATTTCTGGTATATGAAAAACATGTTTTTCAATGGCAAAAATCAATGAATATTGTAAATGCACAAACAGTAATATCTCCACATTGCAAGGTGCAATTCTGAAATTTTTTGCTTTTTCCTGTTAATCCTAGCATGATAAAGAAGATTCAAAGAGAGTGAGATGCCAGCTCCTTTCATTCAGTCAGTAGCTTCAAACATTTCTGGTATATGAAAAACATGTTTTTCAATGGCAAAAATCAATGAATATTGTAAATGCACAAACAGTAATATCTCCACATTGCACGGTGCAATTCTGAAATTTTTAGCTTTTTCCTGTTAATCCTAGCATGATAAAGAAGATTCAAAGAGAGTGAGATGCCAGCTCCTTTCATTCAGTCAGTAGCTTCAAACATTTCTGGTATATGAAAAACATGTTTTTCAATGGCAAAAATCAATGAATATTGTAAATGCACAAACAGTAATATCTCCACATTGCAAGGTGCAATTCTGAAATTTTTTGCTTTTTCCTGCTAATCCTAGCATGATAAAGAAGATTCAAAGAGAGTGAGATGCCAGCTCCTTTCATTCAGTCAGTAGCTTCAAACATTTCTGGTATATGAAAAACATGTTTTTCAATGGCAAAAATCAATGAATATTGTAAATGCACAAACAGTAATATCTCCACATTGCACGGTGCAATTCTGAAATTTTTAGCTTTTTCCTGTTAATCCTAGCATGATAAAGAAGATTCAAAGAGAGTGAGATGCCAGCTCCTTTCATTCAGTCAGTAGCTTCAAACATTTCTGGTATATGAAAAACATGTTTTTCAATGGCAAAAATCAATGAATATTGTAAATGCACAAACAGTAATATCTCCACATTGCAAGGTGCAATTCTGAAATTTTTTGCTTTTTCCTGTTAATCCTAGCATGATAAAGAAGATTCAAAGAGAGTGAGATGCCAGCTCCTTTCATTCAGTCAGTAGCTTCAAACATTTCTGGTATATGAAAAACATGTTTTTCAATGGCAAAAATCAATGAATATTGTAAATGCACAAACAGTAATATCTCCACATTGCAAGGTGCAATTCTGAAATTTTTTGCTTTTTCCTGCTAATCCTAGCATGATAAAGAAGATTCAAAGAGAGTGAGATGCCAGCTCCTTTCATTCAGTCAGTAGCTTCAAACATTTCTGGTATATGAAAAACATGTTTTTCAATGGCAAAAATCAATGAATATTGTAAATGCACAAACAGTAATATCTCCACATTGCACGGTGCAATTCTGAAATTTTTAGCTTTTTCCTGTTAATCCTAGCATGATAAAGAAGATTCAAAGAGAGTGAGATGCCAGCTCCTTTCATTCAGTCAGTAGCTTCAAACATTTCTGGTATATGAAAAACATGTTTTTCAATGGCAAAAATCAATGAATATTGTAAATGCACAAACAGTAATATCTCCACATTGCAAGGTGCAATTCTGAAATTTTTTGCTTTTTCCTGCTAATCCTAGCATGATAAAGAAGATTCAAAGAGAGTGAGATGCCAGCTCCTTTCATTCAGTCAGTAGCTTCAAACATTTCTGGTATATGAAAAACATGTTTTTCAATGGCAAAAATCAATGAATATTGTAAATGCACAAACAGTAATATCTCCACATTGCACGGTGCAATTCTGAAATTTTTAGCTTTTTCCTGTTAATCCTAGCATGATAAAGATTCAAAGAGAGTGAGATGCCAGCTCCTTTCATTCAGTCAGTAGCTTCAAACATTTCTGGTATATGAAAAACATGTTTTTCAATGGCAAAAATCAATGAATATTGTAAATGCACAAACAGTAATATCTCCACATTGCAAGGTGCAATTCTGAAATTTTTTGCTTTTTCCTGTTAATCCTAGCATGATAAAGAAGATTCAAAGAGAGTGAGATGCCAGCTCCTTTCATTCAGTCAGTAGCTTCAAACATTTCTGGTATATGAAAAACATGTTTTTCAATGGCAAAAATCAATGAATATTGTAAATGCACAAACAGTAATATCTCCACATTGCAAGGTGCAATTCTGAAATTTTTTGCTTTTTCCTGCTAATCCTAGCATGATAAAGAAGATTCAAAGAGAGTGAGATGCCAGCTCCTTTCATTCAGTCAGTAGCTTCAAACATTTCTGGTATATGAAAAACATGTTTTTCAATGGCAAAAATCAATGAATATTGTAAATGCACAAACAGTAATATCTCCACATTGCACGGTGCAATTCTGAAATTTTTAGCTTTTTCCTGTTAATCCTAGCATGATAAAGAAGATTCAAAGAGAGTGAGATGCCAGCTCCTTTCATTCAGTCAGTAGCTTCAAACATTTCTGGTATATGAAAAACATGTTTTTCAATGGCAAAAATCAATGAATATTGTAAATGCACAAACAGTAATATCTCCACATTGCAAGGTGCAATTCTGAAATTTTTTGCTTTTTCCTGCTAATCCTAGCATGATAAAGAAGATTCAAAGAGAGTGAGATGCCAGCTCCTTTCATTCAGTCAGTAGCTTCAAACATTTCTGGTATATGAAAAACATGTTTTTCAATGGCAAAAATCAATGAATATTGTAAATGCAAAAACAGTAATATCTCCACATTGCACGGTGCAATTCTGAAATTTTTAGCTTTTTCCTGTTAATCCTAGCATGATAAAGAAGATTCAAAGAGAGTGAGATGCCAGCTCCTTTCATTCAGTCATTAGCTTCAAACATTTCTGGTATATGGAAAACATGTTTTTCAATGGCAAAAATCAATGAATATTGTAAATGCACAAACAGTAATATCTCCACATTGCACGGTGCAATTCTGAAATTTTTAGCTTTTTCCTGTTAATCCTAGCATGATAAAGAAGATTCAAAGAGAGTGAGATGCCAGCTCCTTTCATTCAGTCAGTAGCTTCAAACATTTCTGGTATATGAAAAACATGTTTTTCAATGGCAAAAATCAATGAATATTGTAAATGCACAAACAGTAATATCTCCACATTGCACGGTGCAATTCTGAAATTTTTAGCTTTTTCCTGTTAATCCTAGCATGATAAAGAAGATTCAAAGAGAGTGAGATGCCAGCTCCTTTCATTCAGTCAGTAGCTTCAAACATTTCTGGTATATGAAAAACATGTTTTTCAATGGCAAAAATCAATGAATATTGTAAATGCACAAACAGTAATATCTCCACATTGCAAGGTGCAATTCTGAAATTTTTTGCTTTTTCCTGCTAATCCTAGCATGGTAAAGAAGATTCAAAGAGAGTGAGATGCCAGCTCCTTTCATTCAGTCAGTAGCTTCAAACATTTCTGGTATATGAAAAACATGTTTTTCAATGGCAAAAATCAATGAATATTGTAAATGCACAAACAGTAATATCTCCACATTGCACGGTGCAATTCTGAAATTTTTAGCTTTTTCCTGTTAATCCTAGCATGATAAAGAAGATTCAAAGAGAGTGAGATGCCAGCTCCTTTCATTCAGTCAGTAGCTTCAAACATTTCTTGTATATGAAAAACATGTTTTTCAATGGCAAAAATCAATGAATATTGTAAATGCACAAACAGTAATATCTCCACATTGCACGGTGCAATTCTGAAATTTTTAGCTTTTTCCTGTTAATCCTAGCATGATAAAGAAGATTCAAAGAGAGTGAGATGCCAGCTCCTTTCATTCAGTCAGTAGCTTCAAACATTTCTGGTATATGAAAAACATGTTTTTCAATGGCAAAAATCAATGAATATTGTAAATGCACAAACAGTAATATCTCCACATTGCAAGGTGCAATTCTGAAATTTTTTGCTTTTTCCTGTTAATCCTAGCATGATAAAGAAGATTCAAAGAGAGTGAGATGCCAGCTCCTTTCATTCAGTCAGTAGCTTCAAACATTTCTGGTATATGAAAAACATGTTTTTCAATGGCAAAAATCAATGAATATTGTAAATGCACAAACAGTAATATCTCCACATTGCACGGTGCAATTCTGAAATTTTTAGCTTTTTCCTGTTAATCCTAGCATGATAAAGAAGATTCAAAGAGAGTGAGATGCCAGCTCCTTTCATTCAGTCAGTAGCTTCAAACATTTCTGGTATATGAAAAACATGTTTTTCAATGGCAAAAATCAATGAATATTGTAAATGCACAAACAGTAATATCTCCACATTGCACGGTGCAATTCTGAAATTTTTAGCTTTTTCCTGTTAATCCTAGCATGATAAAGAAGATTCAAAGAGAGTGAGATGCCAGCTCCTTTCATTCAGTCAGTAGCTTCAAACATTTCTGGTATATGAAAAACATGTTTTTCAATGGCAAAAATCAATGAATATTGTAAATGCACAAACAGTAATATCTCCACATTGCAAGGTGCAATTCTGAAATTTTTTGCTTTTTCCTGCTAATCCTAGCATGGTAAAGAAGATTCAAAGAGAGTGAGATGCCAGCTCCTTTCATTCAGTCAGTAGCTTCAAACATTTCTGGTATATGAAAAACATGTTTTTCAATGGCAAAAATCAATGAATATTGTAAATGCACAAACAGTAATATCTCCACATTGCACGGTGCAATTCTGAAATTTTTAGCTTTTTCCTGTTAATCCTAGCATGATAAAGAAGATTCAAAGAGAGTGAGATGCCAGCTCCTTTCATTCAGTCAGTAGCTTCAAACATTTCTTGTATATGAAAAACATGTTTTTCAATGGCAAAAATCAATGAATATTGTAAATGCACAAACAGTAATATCTCCACATTGCACGGTGCAATTCTGAAATTTTTAGCTTTTTCCTGTTAATCCTAGCATGATAAAGAAGATTCAAAGAGAGTGAGATGCCAGCTCCTTTCATTCAGTCAGTAGCTTCAAACATTTCTGGTATATGAAAAACATGTTTTTCAATGGCAAAAATCAATGAATATTGTAAATGCACAAACAGTAATATCTCCACATTGCAAGGTGCAATTCTGAAATTTTTTGCTTTTTCCTGTTAATCCTAGCATGATAAAGAAGATTCAAAGAGAGTGAGATGCCAGCTCCTTTCATTCAGTCAGTAGCTTCAAACATTTCTGGTATATGAAAAACATGTTTTTCAATGGCAAAAATCAATGAATATTGTAAATGCACAAACAGTAATATCTCCACATTGCACGGTGCAATTCTGAAATTTTTAGCTTTTTCCTGTTAATCCTAGCATGATAAAGAAGATTCAAAGAGAGTGAGATGCCAGCTCCTTTCATTCAGTCAGTAGCTTCAAACATTTCTGGTATATGAAAAACATGTTTTTCAATAGCAAAAATCAATGAATATTGTAAATGCACAAACAGTAATATCTCCACATTGCAAGGTGCAATTCTGAAATTTTTTGCTTTTTCCTGCTAATCCTAGCATGATAAAGAAGATTCAAAGAGAGTGAGATGCCAGCTCCTTTCATTCAGTCAGTAGCTTCAAACATTTCTGGTATATGAAAAACATGTTTTTCAATGGCAAAAATCAATGAATATTGTAAATGCACAAACAGTAATATCTCCACATTGCACGGTGCAATTCTGAAATTTTTAGCTTTTTCCTGTTAATCCTAGCATGATAAAGAAGATTCAAAGAGAGTGAGATGCCAGCTCCTTTCATTCAGTCAGTAGCTTCAAACATTTCTGGTATATGAAAAACGTTTTTCAATGGCAAAAATCAATGAATATTGTAAATGCACAAACAGTAATATCTCCACATTGAAAGGTGCAATTCTGAAATTTTTTGCTTTTTCCTGTTAATCCTAGCATGATAAAGAAGATTCAAAGAGAGTGAGATGCCAGCTCCTTTCATTCAGTCAGTAGCTTCAAACATTTCTGGTATATGAAAAACATGTTTTTCAATGGCAAAAATCAATGAATATTGTAAATGCACAAACAGTAATATCTCCACATTGCAAGGTGCAATTCTGAAATTTTTTGCTTTTTCCTGCTAATCCTAGCATGATAAAGAAGATTCAAAGAGAGTGAGATGCCAGCTCCTTTCATTCAGTCAGTAGCTTCAAACATTTCTGGTATATGAAAAACATGTTTTTCAATGGCAAAAATCAATGAATATTGTAAATGCACAAACAGTAATATCTCCACATTGCACGGTGCAATTCTGAAATTTTTAGCTTTTTCCTGTTAATCCTAGCATGATAAAGATTCAAAGAGAGTGAGATGCCAGCTCCTTTCATTCAGTCAGTAGCTTCAAACATTTCTGGTATATGAAAAACATGTTTTTCAATGGCAAAAATCAATGAATATTGTAAATGCACAAACAGTAATATCTCCACATTGCAAGGTGCAATTCTGAAATTTTTTGCTTTTTCCTGTTAATCCTAGCATGATAAAGATTCAAAGAGAGTGAGATGCCAGCTCCTTTCATTCAGTCAGTAGCTTCAAACATTTCTGGTATATGAAAAACATGTTTTTCAATGGCAAAAATCAATGAATATTGTAAATGCACAAACAGTAATATCTCCACATTGCAAGGTGCAATTCTGAAATTTTTAGCTTTTTCCTGTTAATCCTAGCATGATAAAGAAGATTCAAAGAGAGTGAGATGCCAGCTCCTTTCATTCAGTCAGTAGCTTCAAACATTTCTGGTATATGAAAAACATGTTTTTCAATGGCAAAAATCAATGAATATTGTAAATGCACAAACAGTAATATCTCCACATTGCAAGGTGCAATTCTGAAATTTTTTGCTTTTTCCTGCTAATCCTAGCATGATAAAGAAGATTCAGAGTGAGATGCCAGCTCCTTTCATTCAGTCAGTAGCTTCAAACATTTCTGGTATATGAAAAACATGTTTTTCAATGGCAAAAATCAATGAATATTGTAAATGCACAAACAGTAATATCTCCACATTGCACGGTGCAATTCTGAAATTTTTAGCTTTTTCCTGTTAATCCTAGCATGATAAAGAAGATTCAAAGAGAGTGAGATGCCAGCTCCTTTCATTCAGTCAGTAGCTTCAAACATTTCTGGTATATGAAAAACATGTTTTTCAATGGCAAAAATCAATGAATATTGTAAATGCACAAACAGTAATATCTCCACATTGCAAGGTGCAATTCTGAAATTTTTTGCTTTTTCCTGTTAATCCTAGCATGATAAAGAAGATTCAAAGAGAGTGAGATGCCAGCTCCTTTCATTCAGTCAGTAGCTTCAAACATTTCTGGTATATGAAAAACATGTTTTTCAATGGCAAAAATCAATGAATATTGTAAATGCACAAACAGTAATATCTCCACATTGCAAGGTGCAATTCTGAAATTTTTTGCTTTTTCCTGTTAATCCTAGCATGATAAAGAAGATTCAAAGAGAGTGAGATGCCAGCTCCTTTCATTCAGTCAGTAGCTTCAAACATTTCTGGTATATGAAAAACATGTTTTTCAATGGCAAAAATCAATGAATATTGTAAATGCACAAACAGTAATATCTCCACATTGCACGGTGCAATTCTGAAATTTTTAGCTTTTTCCTGTTAATCCTAGCATGATAAAGAAGATTCAAAGAGAGTGAGATGCCAGCTCCTTTCATTCAGTCAGTAGCTTCAAACATTTCTGGTATATGAAAAACATGTTTTTCAATGGCAAAAATCAATGAATATTGTAAATGCACAAACAGTAATATCTCCACATTGCAAGGTGCAATTCTGAAATTTTTTGCTTTTTCCTGCTAATCCTAGCATGATAAAGAAGATTCAAAGAGAGTGAGATGCCAGCTCCTTTCATTCAGTCAGTAGCTTCAAACATTTCTGGTATATGAAAAACATGTTTTTCAATGGCAAAAATCAATGAATATTGTAAATGCACAAACAGTAATATCTCCACATTGCACGGTGCAATTCTGAAATTTTTAGCTTTTTCCTGTTAATCCTAGCATGATAAAGAAGATTCAAAGAGAGTGAGATGCCAGCTCCTTTCATTCAGTCAGTAGCTTCAAACATTTCTGGTATATGAAAAACGTTTTTCAATGGCAAAAATCAATGAATATTGTAAATGCACAAACAGTAATATCTCCACATTGCAAGGTGCAATTCTGAAATTTTTTGCTTTTTCCTGTTAATCCTAGCATGATAAAGAAGATTCAAAGAGAGTGAGATGCCAGCTCCTTTCATTCAGTCAGTAGCTTCAAACATTTCTGGTATATGAAAAACATGTTTTTCAATGGCAAAAATCAATGAATATTGTAAATGCACAAACAGTAATATCTCCACATTGCAAGGTGCAATTCTGAAATTTTTTGCTTTTTCCTGCTAATCCTAGCATGATAAAGAAGATTCAAAGAGAGTGAGATGCCAGCTCCTTTCATTCAGTCAGTAGCTTCAAACATTTCTGGTATATGAAAAACATGTTTTTCAATGGCAAAAATCAATGAATATTGTAAATGCACAAACAGTAATATCTCCACATTGCACGGTGCAATTCTGAAATTTTTAGCTTTTTCCTGTTAATCCTAGCATGATAAAGAAGATTCAAAGAGAGTGAGATGCCAGCTCCTTTCATTCAGTCAGTAGCTTCAAACATTTCTGGTATATGAAAAACATGTTTTTCAATGGCAAAAATCAATGAATATTGTAAATGCACAAACAGTAATATCTCCACATTGCAAGGTGCAATTCTGAAATTTTTTGCTTTTTCCTGTTAATCCTAGCATGATAAAGAAGATTCAAAGAGAGTGAGATGCCAGCTCCTTTCATTCAGTCAGTAGCTTCAAACATTTCTGGTATATGAAAAACATGTTTTTCAATGGCAAAAATCAATGAATATTGTAAATGCACAAACAGTAATATCTCCACATTGCACGGTGCAATTCTGAAATTTTTAGCTTTTTCCTGTTAATCCTAGCATGATAAAGAAGATTCAAAGAGTGAGATGCCAGCTCCTTTCATTCAGTCAGTAGCTTCAAACATTTCTGGTATATGAAAAACATGTTTTTCAATGGCAAAAATCAATGAATATTGTAAATGCACAAACAGTAATATCTCCACATTGCAAGGTGCAATTCTGAAATTTTTTGCTTTTTCCTGCTAATCCTAGCATGATAAAGAAGATTCAAAGAGAGTGAGATGCCAGCTCCTTTCATTCAGTCAGTAGCTTCAAACATTTCTGGTATATGAAAAACATGTTTTTCAATGGCAAAAATCAATGAATATTGTAAATGCACAAACAGTAATATCTCCACATTGCACGGTGCAATTCTGAAATTTTTAGCTTTTTCCTGTTAATCCTAGCATGATAAAGAAGATTCAAAGAGAGTGAGATGCCAGCTCCTTTCATTCAGTCAGTAGCTTCAAACATTTCTGGTATATGAAAAACGTTTTTCAATGGCAAAAATCAATGAATATTGTAAATGCACAAACAGTAATATCTCCACATTGCAAGGTGCAATTCTGAAATTTTTTGCTTTTTCCTGTTAATCCTAGCATGATAAAGAAGATTCAAAGAGAGTGAGATGCCAGCTCCTTTCATTCAGTCAGTAGCTTCAAACATTTCTGGTATATGAAAAACATGTTTTTCAATGGCAAAAATCAATGAATATTGTAAATGCACAAACAGTAATATCTCCACATTGCAAGGTGCAATTCTGAAATTTTTTGCTTTTTCCTGCTAATCCTAGCATGATAAAGAAGATTCAAAGAGAGTGAGATGCCAGCTCCTTTCATTCAGTCAGTAGCTTCAAACATTTCTGGTATATGAAAAACATGTTTTTCAATGGCAAAAATCAATGAATATTGTAAATGCACAAACAGTAATATCTCCACATTGCAAGGTGCAATTCTGAAATTTTTTGCTTTTTCCTGTTAATCCTAGCATGATAAAGATTCAAAGAGAGTGAGATGCCAGCTCCTTTCATTCAGTCAGTAGCTTCAAACATTTCTGGTATATGAAAAACATGTTTTTCAATGGCAAAAATCAATGAATATTGTAAATGCACAAACAGTAATATCTCCACATTGCAAGGTGCAATTCTGAAATTTTTTGCTTTTTCCTGCTAATCCTAGCATGATAAAGAAGATTCAAAGAGAGTGAGATGCCAGCTCCTTTCATTCAGTCAGTAGCTTCAAACATTTCTGGTATATGAAAAACATGTTTTTCAATGGCAAAAATCAATGAATATTGTAAATGCACAAACAGTAATATCTCCACATTGCAAGGTGCAATTCTGAAATTTTTAGCTTTTTCCTGTTAATCCTAGCATGATAAAGAAGATTCAAAGAGAGTGAGATGCCAGCTCCTTTCATTCAGTCAGTAGCTTCAAACATTTCTGGTATATGAAAAACATGTTTTTCAATGGCAAAAATCAATGAATATTGTAAATGCACAAACAGTAATATCTCCACATTGCAAGGTGCAATTCTGAAATTTTTTGCTTTTTCCTGCTAATCCTAGCATGATAAAGAAGATTCAAAGAGAGTGAGATGCCAGCTCCTTTCATTCAGTCAGTAGCTTCAAACATTTCTGGTATATGAAAAACATGTTTTTCAATGGCAAAAATCAATGAATATTGTAAATGCACAAACAGTAATATCTCCACATTGCACGGTGCAATTCTGAAATTTTTAGCTTTTTCCTGTTAATCCTAGCATGATAAAGAAGATTCAAAGAGAGTGAGATGCCAGCTCCTTTCATTCAGTCAGTAGCTTCAAACATTTCTGGTATATGAAAAACATGTTTTTCAATGGCAAAAATCAATGAATATTGTAAATGCACAAACAGTAATATCTCCACATTGCAAGGTGCAATTCTGAAATTTTTTGCTTTTTCCTGTTAATCCTAGCATGATAAAGAAGATTCAAAGAGAGTGAGATGCCAGCTCCTTTCATTCAGTCAGTAGCTTCAAACATTTCTGGTATATGAAAAACATGTTTTTCAATGGCAAAAATCAATGAATATTGTAAATGCACAAACAGTAATATCTCCACATTGCACGGTGCAATTCTGAAATTTTTAGCTTTTTCCTGTTAATCCTAGCATGATAAAGAAGATTCAAAGAGAGTGAGATGCCAGCTCCTTTCATTCAGTCAGTAGCTTCAAACATTTCTGGTATATGAAAAACATGTTTTTCAATGGCAAAAATCAATGAATATTGTAAATGCACAAACAGTAATATCTCCACATTGCAAGGTGCAATTCTGAAATTTTTTGCTTTTTCCTGCTAATCCTAGCATGATAAAGAAGATTCAAAGAGAGTGAGATGCCAGCTCCTTTCATTCAGTCAGTAGCTTCAAACATTTCTGGTATATGAAAAACATGTTTTTCAATGGCAAAAATCAATGAATATTGTAAATGCACAAACAGTAATATCTCCACATTGCACGGTGCAATTCTGAAATTTTTAGCTTTTTCCTGTTAATCCTAGCATGATAAAGAAGATTCAAAGAGAGTGAGATGCCAGCTCCTTTCATTCAGTCAGTAGCTTCAAACATTTCTGGTATATGAAAAACGTTTTTCAATGGCAAAAATCAATGAATATTGTAAATGCACAAACAGTAATATCTCCACATTGCAAGGTGCAATTCTGAAATTTTTTGCTTTTTCCTGTTAATCCTAGCATGATAAAGAAGATTCAAAGAGAGTGAGATGCCAGCTCCTTTCATTCAGTCAGTAGCTTCAAACATTTCTGGTATATGAAAAACGTTTTTCAATGGCAAAAATCAATGAATATTGTAAATGCACAAACAGTAATATCTCCACATTGAAAGGTGCAATTCTGAAATTTTTTGCTTTTTCCTGTTAATCCTAGCATGATAAAGAAGATTCAAAGAGAGTGAGATGCCAGCTCCTTTCATTCAGTCAGTAGCTTCAAACATTTCTGGTATATGAAAAACATGTTTTTCAATGGCAAAAATCAATGAATATTGTAAATGCACAAACAGTAATATCTCCACATTGCAAGGTGCAATTCTGAAATTTTTTGCTTTTTCCTGCTAATCCTAGCATGATAAAGAAGATTCAAAGAGAGTGAGATGCCAGCTCCTTTCATTCAGTCAGTAGCTTCAAACATTTCTGGTATATGAAAAACATGTTTTTCAATGGCAAAAATCAATGAATATTGTAAATGCACAAACAGTAATATCTCCACATTGCACGGTGCAATTCTGAAATTTTTAGCTTTTTCCTGTTAATCCTAGCATGATAAAGAAGATTCAAAGAGAGTGAGATGCCAGCTCCTTTCATTCAGTCAGTAGCTTCAAACATTTCTGGTATATGAAAAACATGTTTTTCAATGGCAAAAATCAATGAATATTGTAAATGCACAAACAGTAATATCTCCACATTGCAAGGTGCAATTCTGAAATTTTTTGCTTTTTCCTGTTAATCCTAGCATGATAAAGATTCAAAGAGAGTGAGATGCCAGCTCCTTTCATTCAGTCAGTAGCTTCAAACATTTCTGGTATATGAAAAACATGTTTTTCAATGGCAAAAATCAATGAATATTGTAAATGCACAAACAGTAATATCTCCACATTGCAAGGTGCAATTCTGAAATTTTTAGCTTTTTCCTGTTAATCCTAGCATGATAAAGAAGATTCAAAGAGAGTGAGATGCCAGCTCCTTTCATTCAGTCAGTAGCTTCAAACATTTCTGGTATATGAAAAACATGTTTTTCAATGGCAAAAATCAATGAATATTGTAAATGCACAAACAGTAATATCTCCACATTGCAAGGTGCAATTCTGAAATTTTTTGCTTTTTCCTGCTAATCCTAGCATGATAAAGAAGATTCAGAGTGAGATGCCAGCTCCTTTCATTCAGTCAGTAGCTTCAAACATTTCTGGTATATGAAAAACATGTTTTTCAATGGCAAAAATCAATGAATATTGTAAATGCACAAACAGTAATATCTCCACATTGCACGGTGCAATTCTGAAATTTTTAGCTTTTTCCTGTTAATCCTAGCATGATAAAGAAGATTCAAAGAGAGTGAGATGCCAGCTCCTTTCATTCAGTCAGTAGCTTCAAACATTTCTGGTATATGAAAAACATGTTTTTCAATGGCAAAAATCAATGAATATTGTAAATGCACAAACAGTAATATCTCCACATTGCAAGGTGCAATTCTGAAATTTTTTGCTTTTTCCTGTTAATCCTAGCATGATAAAGAAGATTCAAAGAGAGTGAGATGCCAGCTCCTTTCATTCAGTCAGTAGCTTCAAACATTTCTGGTATATGAAAAACATGTTTTTCAATGGCAAAAATCAATGAATATTGTAAATGCACAAACAGTAATATCTCCACATTGCAAGGTGCAATTCTGAAATTTTTTGCTTTTTCCTGTTAATCCTAGCATGATAAAGAAGATTCAAAGAGAGTGAGATGCCAGCTCCTTTCATTCAGTCAGTAGCTTCAAACATTTCTGGTATATGAAAAACATGTTTTTCAATGGCAAAAATCAATGAATATTGTAAATGCACAAACAGTAATATCTCCACATTGCACGGTGCAATTCTGAAATTTTTAGCTTTTTCCTGTTAATCCTAGCATGATAAAGAAGATTCAAAGAGAGTGAGATGCCAGCTCCTTTCATTCAGTCAGTAGCTTCAAACATTTCTGGTATATGAAAAACATGTTTTTCAATGGCAAAAATCAATGAATATTGTAAATGCACAAACAGTAATATCTCCACATTGCAAGGTGCAATTCTGAAATTTTTTGCTTTTTCCTGCTAATCCTAGCATGATAAAGAAGATTCAAAGAGAGTGAGATGCCAGCTCCTTTCATTCAGTCAGTAGCTTCAAACATTTCTGGTATATGAAAAACATGTTTTTCAATGGCAAAAATCAATGAATATTGTAAATGCACAAACAGTAATATCTCCACATTGCACGGTGCAATTCTGAAATTTTTAGCTTTTTCCTGTTAATCCTAGCATGATAAAGAAGATTCAAAGAGAGTGAGATGCCAGCTCCTTTCATTCAGTCAGTAGCTTCAAACATTTCTGGTATATGAAAAACGTTTTTCAATGGCAAAAATCAATGAATATTGTAAATGCACAAACAGTAATATCTCCACATTGCAAGGTGCAATTCTGAAATTTTTTGCTTTTTCCTGTTAATCCTAGCATGATAAAGAAGATTCAAAGAGAGTGAGATGCCAGCTCCTTTCATTCAGTCAGTAGCTTCAAACATTTCTGGTATATGAAAAACATGTTTTTCAATGGCAAAAATCAATGAATATTGTAAATGCACAAACAGTAATATCTCCACATTGCAAGGTGCAATTCTGAAATTTTTTGCTTTTTCCTGCTAATCCTAGCATGATAAAGAAGATTCAAAGAGAGTGAGATGCCAGCTCCTTTCATTCAGTCAGTAGCTTCAAACATTTCTGGTATATGAAAAACATGTTTTTCAATGGCAAAAATCAATGAATATTGTAAATGCACAAACAGTAATATCTCCACATTGCACGGTGCAATTCTGAAATTTTTAGCTTTTTCCTGTTAATCCTAGCATGATAAAGAAGATTCAAAGAGAGTGAGATGCCAGCTCCTTTCATTCAGTCAGTAGCTTCAAACATTTCTGGTATATGAAAAACATGTTTTTCAATGGCAAAAATCAATGAATATTGTAAATGCACAAACAGTAATATCTCCACATTGCAAGGTGCAATTCTGAAATTTTTTGCTTTTTCCTGTTAATCCTAGCATGATAAAGAAGATTCAAAGAGAGTGAGATGCCAGCTCCTTTCATTCAGTCAGTAGCTTCAAACATTTCTGGTATATGAAAAACATGTTTTTCAATGGCAAAAATCAATGAATATTGTAAATGCACAAACAGTAATATCTCCACATTGCACGGTGCAATTCTGAAATTTTTAGCTTTTTCCTGTTAATCCTAGCATGATAAAGAAGATTCAAAGAGAGTGAGATGCCAGCTCCTTTCATTCAGTCAGTAGCTTCAAACATTTCTGGTATATGAAAAACATGTTTTTCAATGGCAAAAATCAATGAATATTGTAAATGCACAAACAGTAATATCTCCACATTGCAAGGTGCAATTCTGAAATTTTTTGCTTTTTCCTGCTAATCCTAGCATGATAAAGAAGATTCAAAGAGAGTGAGATGCCAGCTCCTTTCATTCAGTCAGTAGCTTCAAACATTTCTGGTATATGAAAAACATGTTTTTCAATGGCAAAAATCAATGAATATTGTAAATGCACAAACAGTAATATCTCCACATTGCACGGTGCAATTCTGAAATTTTTAGCTTTTTCCTGTTAATCCTAGCATGATAAAGAAGATTCAAAGAGAGTGAGATGCCAGCTCCTTTCATTCAGTCAGTAGCTTCAAACATTTCTGGTATATGAAAAACGTTTTTCAATGGCAAAAATCAATGAATATTGTAAATGCACAAACAGTAATATCTCCACATTGCAAGGTGCAATTCTGAAATTTTTTGCTTTTTCCTGTTAATCCTAGCATGATAAAGAAGATTCAAAGAGAGTGAGATGCCAGCTCCTTTCATTCAGTCAGTAGCTTCAAACATTTCTGGTATATGAAAAACATGTTTTTCAATGGCAAAAATCAATGAATATTGTAAATGCACAAACAGTAATATCTCCACATTGCAAGGTGCAATTCTGAAATTTTTTGCTTTTTCCTGCTAATCCTAGCATGATAAAGAAGATTCAAAGAGAGTGAGATGCCAGCTCCTTTCATTCAGTCAGTAGCTTCAAACATTTCTGGTATATGAAAAACATGTTTTTCAATGGCAAAAATCAATGAATATTGTAAATGCACAAACAGTAATATCTCCACATTGCAAGGTGCAATTCTGAAATTTTTTGCTTTTTCCTGTTAATCCTAGCATGATAAAGATTCAAAGAGAGTGAGATGCCAGCTCCTTTCATTCAGTCAGTAGCTTCAAACATTTCTGGTATATGAAAAACATGTTTTTCAATGGCAAAAATCAATGAATATTGTAAATGCACAAACAGTAATATCTCCACATTGCAAGGTGCAATTCTGAAATTTTTTGCTTTTTCCTGCTAATCCTAGCATGATAAAGAAGATTCAAAGAGAGTGAGATGCCAGCTCCTTTCATTCAGTCAGTAGCTTCAAACATTTCTGGTATATGAAAAACATGTTTTTCAATGGCAAAAATCAATGAATATTGTAAATGCACAAACAGTAATATCTCCACATTGCAAGGTGCAATTCTGAAATTTTTAGCTTTTTCCTGTTAATCCTAGCATGATAAAGAAGATTCAAAGAGAGTGAGATGCCAGCTCCTTTCATTCAGTCAGTAGCTTCAAACATTTCTGGTATATGAAAAACATGTTTTTCAATGGCAAAAATCAATGAATATTGTAAATGCACAAACAGTAATATCTCCACATTGCAAGGTGCAATTCTGAAATTTTTTGCTTTTTCCTGCTAATCCTAGCATGATAAAGAAGATTCAAAGAGAGTGAGATGCCAGCTCCTTTCATTCAGTCAGTAGCTTCAAACATTTCTGGTATATGAAAAACATGTTTTTCAATGGCAAAAATCAATGAATATTGTAAATGCACAAACAGTAATATCTCCACATTGCACGGTGCAATTCTGAAATTTTTAGCTTTTTCCTGTTAATCCTAGCATGATAAAGAAGATTCAAAGAGAGTGAGATGCCAGCTCCTTTCATTCAGTCAGTAGCTTCAAACATTTCTGGTATATGAAAAACATGTTTTTCAATGGCAAAAATCAATGAATATTGTAAATGCACAAACAGTAATATCTCCACATTGCAAGGTGCAATTCTGAAATTTTTTGCTTTTTCCTGTTAATCCTAGCATGATAAAGAAGATTCAAAGAGAGTGAGATGCCAGCTCCTTTCATTCAGTCAGTAGCTTCAAACATTTCTGGTATATGAAAAACATGTTTTTCAATGGCAAAAATCAATGAATATTGTAAATGCACAAACAGTAATATCTCCACATTGCACGGTGCAATTCTGAAATTTTTAGCTTTTTCCTGTTAATCCTAGCATGATAAAGAAGATTCAAAGAGAGTGAGATGCCAGCTCCTTTCATTCAGTCAGTAGCTTCAAACATTTCTGGTATATGAAAAACATGTTTTTCAATGGCAAAAATCAATGAATATTGTAAATGCACAAACAGTAATATCTCCACATTGCAAGGTGCAATTCTGAAATTTTTTGCTTTTTCCTGCTAATCCTAGCATGATAAAGAAGATTCAAAGAGAGTGAGATGCCAGCTCCTTTCATTCAGTCAGTAGCTTCAAACATTTCTGGTATATGAAAAACATGTTTTTCAATGGCAAAAATCAATGAATATTGTAAATGCACAAACAGTAATATCTCCACATTGCACGGTGCAATTCTGAAATTTTTAGCTTTTTCCTGTTAATCCTAGCATGATAAAGAAGATTCAAAGAGAGTGAGATGCCAGCTCCTTTCATTCAGTCAGTAGCTTCAAACATTTCTGGTATATGAAAAACGTTTTTCAATGGCA
The DNA here is from genome assembly GCF_046119375.1 of Phyllobates terribilis. Classification (NCBI taxonomy): domain Eukaryota; kingdom Metazoa; phylum Chordata; class Amphibia; order Anura; family Dendrobatidae; genus Phyllobates; species Phyllobates terribilis. Next base: position 24,129 of record NW_027371567.1, read on the forward strand.
AAAATCAATGAATATTGTAAATGCACAAACAGTAATATCTCCACATTGCAAGGTGCAATTCTGAAATTTTTTGCTTTTTCCTGTTAATCCTAGCATGATAAAGAAGATTCAAAGAGAGTGAGATGCCAGCTCCTTTCATTCAGTCAGTAGCTTCAAACATTTCTGGTATATGAAAAACATGTTTTTCAATGGCAAAAATCAATGAATATTGTAAATGCACAAACAGTAATATCTCCACATTGCAAGGTGCAATTCTGAAATTTTTTGCTTTTTCCTGCTAATCCTAGCATGATAAAGAAGATTCAAAGAGAGTGAGATGCCAGCTCCTTTCATTCAGTCAGTAGCTTCAAACATTTCTGGTATATGAAAAACATGTTTTTCAATGGCAAAAATCAATGAATATTGTAAATGCACAAACAGTAATATCTCCACATTGCAAGGTGCAATTCTGAAATTTTTTGCTTTTTCCTGCTAATCCTAGCATGATAAAGAAGATTCAAAGAGAGTGAGATGCCAGCTCCTTTCATTCAGTCAGTAGCTTCAAACATTTCTGGTATATGAAAAACATGTTTTTCAATGGCAAAAATCAATGAATATTGTAAATGCAAAAACAGTAATATCTCCACATTGCACGGTGCAATTCTGAAATTTTTAGCTTTTTCCTGTTAATCCTAGCATGATAAAGAAGATTCAAAGAGAGTGAGATGCCAGCTCCTTTCATTCAGTCATTAGCTTCAAACATTTCTGGTATATGAAAAACATGTTTTTCAATGGCAAAAATCAATGAATATTGTAAATGCACAAACAGTAATATCTCCACATTGCAAGGTGCAATTCTGAAATTTTTTGCTTTTTCCTGTTAATCCTAGCATGATAAAGATTCAAAGAGAGTGAGATGCCAGCTCCTTTCATTCAGTCAGTAGCTTCAAACATTTCTGGTATATGAAAAACATGTTTTTCAATGGCAAAAATCAATGAATATTGTAAATGCACAAACAGTAATATCTCCACATTGCAAGGTGCAATTCTGAAATTTTTTGCTTTTTCCTGCTAATCCTAGCATGATAAAGAAGATTCAAAGAGAGTGAGATGCCAGCTCCTTTCATTCAGTCAGTAGCTTCAAACATTTCTGGTATATGAAAAACATGTTTTTCAATGGCAAAAATCAATGAATATTGTAAATGCACAAACAGTAATATCTCCACATTGCAAGGTGCAATTCTGAAATATTTAGCTTTTTCCTGTTAATCCTAGCATGATAAAGAAGATTCAAAGAGAGTGAGATGCCAGCTCCTTTCATTCAGTCAGTAGCTTCAAACATTTCTGGTATATGAAAAACATGTTTTTCAATGGCAAAAATCAATGAATATTGTAAATGCACAAACAGTAATATCTCCACATTGCAAGGTGCAATTCTGAAATTTTTTGCTTTTTCCTGCTAATCCTAGCATGATAAAGAAGATTCAGAGTGAGATGCCAGCTCCTTTCATTCAGTCAGTAGCTTCAAACATTTCTGGTATATGAAAAACATGTTTTTCAATGGCAAAAATCAATGAATATTGTAAATGCACAAACAGTAATATCTCCACATTGCACGGTGCAATTCTGAAATTTTTAGCTTTTTCCTGTTAATCCTAGCATGATAAAGAAGATTCAAAGAGAGTGAGATGCCAGCTCCTTTCATTCAGTCAGTAGCTTCAAACATTTCTGGTATATGAAAAACATGTTTTTCAATGGCAAAAATCAATGAATATTGTAAATGCACAAACAGTAATATCTCCACATTG
>NW_027371568.1:0-25909 GCF_046119375.1 Phyllobates terribilis
CAGCTCCTTTCATTCAGTCAGTAGCTTCAATCATTTCTGGAATATGAATAACATGATGTTTTTCAATGGCAAAAATCAATGAATATTGTAAATGCACAAACAGTAATTTCTCCGCATTGCAAGGTGCAATTCTGAAATTTTTTGCTTTTTCCTGCTCCTCTTAGCATGATAAAGAAGATTCAAAGAGAGTGAGATGCCAGCTCCTTTCATTCAGTCAGTAGCTTCAATCATTTCTGGAATATGAATAACATGATGTTTTTCAATGGCAAAAATCAATGAATATTGTAAATGCACAAACAGTAATTTCTCCGCATTGCAAGGTGCAATTCTGAAATTTTTTGCTTTTTCCTGCTCCTCTTAGCATGGTAAAGAAGATTCAAAGAGAGTGAGATGCCAGCTCCTTTCATTCAGTCAGTAGCTTCAATCATTTCTGGACGTTTTTCAATGGCAAAAATCATTGAATATTGTAAATGCACAAACAGTAATTTCTCCGCATTGCAAGGTGCAATTCTGAAATTTTTGCTTTTTCCTGCTCCTCTTAGCATGATAAACAAGATTCAAAGAGAGTGAGATGCCAGCTCCTTTCATTCAGTCAGTAGCTTCAATCATTTCTGGACGTTTTTCAATGGCAAAAATCAATGAATATTGTAAATGCACAAACAGTAATTTCTCCGCATTGCAAGGTGCAATTCTGAAATTTTTTGCTTTTTCCTGCTCCTCTTAGCATGATAAAGAAGATTCAAAGAGAGTGAGATGCCAGCTCCTTTCATTCAGTCAGTAGCTTCAATCATTTCTGGACGTTTTTCAATGGCAAAAATCAATGAATATTGTAAATGCACAAACAGTAATTTCTCCGCATTGCAAGGTGCAATTCTGAAATTTTTTGCTTTTTCCTGCTCCTCTTAGCATGATAAACAAGATTCAAAGAGAGTGAGATGCCAGCTCCTTTCATTCAGTCAGTAGCTTCAATCATTTCTGGACGTTTTTCAATGGCAAAAATCAATGAATATTGTAAATGCACAAACAGTAATTTCTCCGCATTGCAAGGTGCAATTCTGAAATTTTTTGCTTTTTCCTGCTCCTCTTAGCATGATAAAGAAGATTCAAAGAGAGTGAGATGCCAGCTCCTTTCATTCAGTCAGTAGCTTCAATCATTTCTGGACGTTTTTCAATGGCAAAAATCAATGAATATTGTAAATGCACAAACAGTAATTTCTCCGCATTGCAAGGTGCAATTCTGAAATTTTTTGCTTTTTCCTGCTCCTCTTAGCATGATAAAGAAGATTCAAAGAGAGTGAGATGCCAGCTCCTTTCATTCAGTCAGTAGCTTCAATCATTTCTGGAATATGAATAACATGATGTTTTTCAATGGCAAAAATCAATGAATATTGTAAATGCACAAACAGTAATTTCTCCGCATTGCAAGGTGCAATTCTGAAATTTTTTGCTTTTTCCTGCTCCTCTTAGCATGATAAAGAAGATTCAAAGAGAGTGAGATGCCAGCTCCTTTCATTCAGTCAGTAGCTTCAATCATTTCTGAACGTTTTTCAATGGCAAAAATCATTGAATATTGTAAATGCACAAACAGTAATTTCTCCGCATTGCAAGGTGCAATTCTGAAATTTTTTGCTTTTTCCTGCTCCTCTTAGCATGATAAAGAAGATTCAAAGAGAGTGAGATGCCAGCTCCTTTCATTCAGTCAGTAGCTTCAATCATTTCTGGTATATGAATAACATGATGTTTTTCAATGGCAAAAATCAATGAATATTGTAAATGCACAAACAGTAATTTCTCCGCATTGCACGGTGCAATTCTGAAATTTTTTGCTTTTTCCTGCTCCTCTTAGCATGATAAAGAAGATTCAAAGAGAGTGAGATGCCAGCTCCTTTCATTCAGTCAGTAGCTTCAATCATTTCTGGACGTTTTTCAATGGCAAAAATCAATGAATATTGTAAATGCACAAACAGTAATTTCTCCGCATTGCAAGGTGCAATTCTGAAATTTTTTGCTTTTTCCTGCTCCTCTTAGCGTGATAAACAAGATTCAAAGAGAGTGAGATGCCAGCTCTTTTCATTCAGTCAGTAGCTTCAATCATTTCTGGACGTTTTTCAATGGCAAAAATCAATGAATATTGTAAATGCACAAACAGTAATTTCTCCGCATTGCAAGGTGCAATTCTGAAATTTTTTGCTTTTTCCTGCTCCTCTTAGCATGATAAAGAAGATTCAAAGAGAGTGAGATGCCAGCTCCTTTCATTCAGTCAGTAGCTTCAATCATTTCTGGTATATGAATAACATGATGTTTTTCAATGGCAAAAATCAATGAATATTGTAAATGCACAAACAGTAATTTCTCCGCATTGCAAGGTGCAATTCTGAAATTTTTTGCTTTTTCCTGCTCCTCTTAGCATGATAAAGAAGATTCAAAGAGAGTGAGATGCCAGCTCCTTTCATTGTCAGTAGCTTCAATCATTTCTGGACGTTTTTCAATGGCAAAAATCAATGAATATTGTAAATGCACAAACAGTAATTTCTCCGCATTGCAAGGTGCAATTCTGAAATTTTTTGCTTTTTCCTGCTCCTCTTAGCATGATAAACAAGATTCAAAGAGAGTGAGATGCCAGCTCCTTTCATTCAGTCAGTAGCTTCAATCATTTCTGGACGTTTTTCAATGGCAAAAATCAATGAATATTGTAAATGCACAAACAGTAATTTCTCCGCATTGCAAGGTGCAATTCTGAAATTTTTTGCTTTTTTCTGCTCCTCTTAGCATGATAAAGAAGACTCAAAGAGAGTGAGATGCCAGCTCCTTTCATTCAGTCAGTAACTTCAAACATTTCTGGTATATGAATAACATGATGTTTTTCAATGGCAAAAATCAATGAATATTGTAAATGCACAAACAGTAATTTCTCCGCATTGCAAGGTGCAATTCTGAAATTTTTTGCTTTTTCCTGCTCCTCTTAGCATGATAAAGAAGATTCAAAGAGAGTGAGATGCCAGCTCCTTTCATTCAGTCAGTAGCTTCAATCATTTCTGGACGTTTTTCAATGGCAAAAATCAATGAATATTGTAAATGCACAAACAGTAATTTCTCCGCATTGCAAGGTGCAATTCTGAAATTTTTTGCTTTTTCCTGCTCCTCTTAGCATGATAAACAAGATTCAAAGAGAGTGAGATGCCAGCTCCTTTCATTCAGTCAGTAGCTTCAATCATTTCTGGACGTTTTTCAATGGCAAAAATCAATGAATATTGTAAATGCACAAACAGTAATTTCTCCGCATTGCAAGGTGCAATTCTGAAATTTTTTGCTTTTTCCTGCTCCTCTTAGCATGATAAAGAAGATTCAAAGAGAGTGAGATGCCAGCTCCTTTCATTCAGTCAGTAGCTACAATCATTTCTGGACGTTTTTCAATGGCAAAAATCAATGAATATTGTAAATGCACAAACAGTAATTTCTCCGCATTGCAAGGTGCAATTCTGAAATTTTTTGCTTTTTCCTGCTCCTCTTAGCATGATAAAGAAGATTCAAAGAGAGTGAGATGCCAGCTCCTTTCATTCAGTCAGTAGCTTCAAACATTTCTGGTATATGAATAACATGATGTTTTTCAATGGCAAAAATCAATGAATATTGTAAATGCACAAACAGTAATTTCTCCGCATTGCAAGGTGCAATTCTGAAATTTTTTGCTTTTTCCTGCTCCTCTTAGCATGATAAAGAAGATTCAAAGAGAGTGAGATGCCAGCTCCTTTCATTCAGTCAGTAGCTTCAATCATTTCTGGACGTTTTTCAATGGCAAAAATCATTGAATATTGTAAATGCACAAACAGTAATTTCTCCGCATTGCAAGGTGCAATTCTGAAATTTTTTGCTTTTTCCTGCTCCTCTTAGCATGATAAAGAAGATTCAAAGAGAGTGAGATGCCAGCTCCTTTCATTCAGTCAGTAGCTTCAATCATTTCTGGAATATGAATAACATGATGTTTTTCAATGGCAAAAATCAATGAATATTGTAAATGCACAAACAGTAATTTCTCCGCATTGCAAGGTGCAATTCTGAAATTTTTTGCTTTTTCCTGCTCCTCTTAGCATGATAAAGAAGATTCAAAGAGAGTGAGATGCCAGCTCCTTTCATTCAGTCAGTAGCTTCAATCATTTCTGGACGTTTTTCAATGGCAAAAATCAATGAATATTGTAAATGCACAAACAGTAATTTCTCCGCATTGCAAGATGCAATTCTGAAATTTTTTGCTTTTTCCTGCTCCTCTTAGCATGATAAACAAGATTCAAAGAGAGTGAGATGCCAGCTCCTTTCATTCAGTCAGTAGCTTCAATCATTTCTGGACGTTTTTCAATGGCAAAAATCAATGAATATTGTAAATGCACAAACAGTAATTTCTCCGCATTGCAAGGTGCAATTCTGAAATTTTTTGCTTTTTCCTGCTCCTCTTAGCATGATAAAGAAGATTCAAAGAGAGTGAGATGCCAGCTCCTTTCATTCAGTCAGTAGCTACAATCATTTCTGGACGTTTTTCAATGGCAAAAATCAATGAATATTGTAAATGCACAAACAGTAATTTCTCCGCATTGCAAGGTGCAATTCTGAAATTTTTTGCTTTTTCCTGCTCCTCTTAGCATGATAAAGAAGATTCAAAGAGAGTGAGATGCCAGCTCCTTTCATTCAGTCAGTAGCTTCAAACATTTCTGGTATATGAATAACATGATGTTTTTCAATGGCAAAAATCAATGAATATTGTAAATGCACAAACAGTAATTTCTCCGCATTGCAAGGTGCAATTCTGAAATTTTTTGCTTTTTCCTGCTCCTCTTAGCATGATAAAGAAGATTCAAAGAGAGTGAGATGCCAGCTCCTTTCATTCAGTCAGTAGCTTCAATCATTTCTGGACGTTTTTCAATGGCAAAAATCATTGAATATTGTAAATGCACAAACAGTAATTTCTCCGCATTGCAAGGTGCAATTCTGAAATTTTTTGCTTTTTCCTGCTCCTCTTAGCATGATAAAGAAGATTCAAAGAGAGTGAGATGCCAGCTCCTTTCATTCAGTCAGTAGCTTCAAACATTTCTGGTATATGAATAACATGATGTTTTTCAATGGCAAAAATCAATGAATATTGTAAATGCACAAACAGTAATTTCTCCGCATTGCAAGGTGCAATTCTGAAATTTTTTGCTTTTTCCTGCTCCTCTTAGCATGATAAAGAAGATTCAAAGAGAGTGAGATGCCAGCTCCTTTCATTCAGTCAGTAGCTTCAATCATTTCTGGACGTTTTTCAATGGCAAAAATCATTGAATATTGTAAATGCACAAACAGTAATTTCTCCGCATTGCAAGGTGCAATTCTGAAATTTTTTGCTTTTTCCTGCTCCTCTTAGCATGATAAAGAAGATTCAAAGAGAGTGAGATGCCAGCTCCTTTCATTCAGTCAGTAGCTTCAATCATTTCTGGAATATGAATAACATGATGTTTTTCAATGGCAAAAATCAATGAATATTGTAAATGCACAAACAGTAATTTCTCCGCATTGCAAGGTGCAATTCTGAAATTTTTTGCTTTTTCCTGCTCCTCTTAGCATGATAAAGAAGATTCAAAGAGAGTGAGATGCCAGCTCCTTTCATTCAGTCAGTAGCTTCAATCATTTCTGGACGTTTTTCAATGGCAAAAATCATTGAATATTGTAAATGCACAAACAGTAATTTCTCCGCATTGCAAGGTGCAATTCTGAAATTTTTTGCTTTTTCCTGCTCCTCTTAGCATGATAAAGAAGATTCAAAGAGAGTGAGATGCCAGCTCCTTTCATTCAGTCAGTAGCTTCAATCATTTCTGGTATATGAATAACATGATGTTTTTCAATGGCAAAAATCAATGAATATTGTAAATGCACAAACAGTAATTTCTTCGCATTGCAAGGTGCAATTCTGAAATTTTTTGCTTTTTCCTGCTCCTCTTAGCATGATAAAGAAGATTCAAAGAGAGTGAGATGCCAGCTCCTTTCATTCAGTCAGTAGCTTCAATCATTTCTGGACGTTTTTCAATGGCAAAAATCAATGAATATTGTAAATGCACAAACAGTAATTTCTCCGCATTGCAAGGTGCAATTCTGAAATTTTTTGCTTTTTCCTGCTCCTCTTAGCGTGATAAACAAGATTCAAAGAGAGTGAGATGCCAGCTCTTTTCATTCAGTCAGTAGCTTCAATCATTTCTGGACGTTTTTCAATGGCAAAAATCAATGAATATTGTAAATGCACAAACAGTAATTTCTCCGCATTGCAAGGTGCAATTCTGAAATTTTTTGCTTTTTCCTGCTCCTCTTAGCATGATAAAGAAGATTCAAAGAGAGTGAGATGCCAGCTCCTTTCATTCAGTCAGTAGCTTCAAACATTTCTGGTATATGAATAACATGATGTTTTTCAATGGCAAAAATCAATGAATATTGTAAATGCACAAACAGTAATTTCTCCGCATTGCAAGGTGCAATTCTGAAATTTTTTGCTTTTTCCTGCTCCTCTTAGCATGATAAAGAAGATTCAAAGAGAGTGAGATGCCAGCTCCTTTCATTCAGTCAGTAGCTTCAATCATTTCTGGACGTTTTTCAATGGCAAAAATCATTGAATATTGTAAATGCACAAACAGTAATTTCTCCGCATTGCAAGGTGCAATTCTGAAATTTTTTGCTTTTTCCTGCTCCTCTTAGCATGATAAAGAAGATTCAAAGAGAGTGAGATGCCAGCTCCTTTCATTCAGTCAGTAGCTTCAATCATTTCTGGAATATGAATAACATGATGTTTTTCAATGGCAAAAATCAATGAATATTGTAAATGCACAAACAGTAATTTCTCCGCATTGCAAGGTGCAATTCTGAAATTTTTTGCTTTTTCCTGCTCCTCTTAGCATGATAAAGAAGATTCAAAGAGAGTGAGATGCCAGCTCCTTTCATTCAGTCAGTAGCTTCAATCATTTCTGGACGTTTTTCAATGGCAAAAATCATTGAATATTGTAAATGCACAAACAGTAATTTCTCCGCATTGCAAGGTGCAATTCTGAAATTTTTTGCTTTTTCCTGCTCCTCTTAGCATGATAAAGAAGATTCAAAGAGAGTGAGATGCCAGCTCCTTTCATTCAGTCAGTAGCTTCAATCATTTCTGGAATATGAATAACATGATGTTTTTCAATGGCAAAAATCAATGAATATTGTAAATGCACAAACAGTAATTTCTCCGCATTGCAAGGTGCAATTCTGAAATTTTTTGCTTTTTCCTGCTCCTCTTAGCATGATAAAGAAGATTCAAAGAGAGTGAGATGCCAGCTCCTTTCATTCAGTCAGTAGCTTCAATCATTTCTGGACGTTTTTCAATGGCAAAAATCATTGAATATTGTAAATGCACAAACAGTAATTTCTCCGCATTGCAAGGTGCAATTCTGAAATTTTTTGCTTTTTCCTGCTCCTCTTAGCATGATAAAGAAGATTCAAAGAGAGTGAGATGCCAGCTCCTTTCATTCAGTCAGTAGCTTCAATCATTTCTGGTATATGAATAACATGATGTTTTTCAATGGCAAAAATCAATGAATATTGTAAATGCACAAACAGTAATTTCTCCGCATTGCAAGGTGCAATTCTGAAATTTTTTGCTTTTTCCTGCTCCTCTTAGCATGATAAAGAAGATTCAAAGAGAGTGAGATGCCAGCTCCTTTCATTCAGTCAGTAGCTTCAATCATTTCTGGACGTTTTTCAATGGCAAAAATCAATGAATATTGTAAATGCACAAACAGTAATTTCTCCGCATTGCAAGGTGCAATTCTGAAATTTTTTGCTTTTTCCTGCTCCTCTTAGCGTGATAAACAAGATTCAAAGAGAGTGAGATGCCAGCTCTTTTCATTCAGTCAGTAGCTTCAATCATTTCTGGACGTTTTTCAATGGCAAAAATCAATGAATATTGTAAATGCACAAACAGTAATTTCTCCGCATTGCAAGGTGCAATTCTGAAATTTTTTGCTTTTTCCTGCTCCTCTTAGCATGATAAAGAAGATTCAAAGAGAGTGAGATGCCAGCTCCTTTCATTCAGTCAGTAGCTTCAAACATTTCTGGTATATGAATAACATGATGTTTTTCAATGGCAAAAATCAATGAATATTGTAAATGCACAAACAGTAATTTCTCCGCATTGCAAGGTGCAATTCTGAAATATTTTGCTTTTTCCTGCTCCTCTTAGCATGATAAAGAAGATTCAAAGAGAGTGAGATGCCAGCTCCTTTCATTCAGTCAGTAGCTTCAATCATTTCTGGACGTTTTTCAATGGCAAAAATCATTGAATATTGTAAATGCACAAACAGTAATTTCTCCGCATTGCAAGGTGCAATTCTGAAATTTTTTGCTTTTTCCTGCTCCTCTTAGCATGATAAAGAAGATTCAAAGAGAGTGAGATGCCAGCTCCTTTCATTCAGTCAGTAGCTTCAATCATTTCTGGAATATGAATAACATGATGTTTTTCAATGGCAAAAATCAATGAATATTGTAAATGCACAAACAGTAATTTCTCCGCATTGCAAGGTGCAATTCTGAAATTTTTTGCTTTTTCCTGCTCCTCTTAGCATGATAAAGAAGATTCAAAGAGAGTGAGATGCCAGCTCCTTTCATTCAGTCAGTAGCTTCAATCATTTCTGGACGTTTTTCAATGGCAAAAATCAATGAATATTGTAAATGCACAAACAGTAATTTCTCCGCATTGCAAGGTGCAATTCTGAAATTTTTTGCTTTTTCCTGCTCCTCTTAGCATGATAAAGAAGATTCAAAGAGAGTGAGATGCCAGCTCCTTTCATTCAGTCAGTAGCTTCAATCATTTCTGGACGTTTTTCAATGGCAAAAATCAATGAATATTGTAAATGCACAAACAGTAATTTCTCCGCATTGCAAGGTGCAATTCTGAAATTTTTTGCTTTTTCCTGCTCCTCTTAGCATGATAAAGAAGATTCAAAGAGAGTGAGATGCCAGCTCCTTTCATTCAGTCAGTAGCTTCAATCATTTCTGGACGTTTTTCAATGGCAAAAATAAATGAATATTGTAAATGCACAAACAGTAATTTCTCCGCATTGCAAGGTGCAATTCTGAAATTTTTTGCTTTTTCCTGCTCCTCTTAGCATGATAAAGAAGATTCAAAGAGAGTGAGATGCCAGCTCCTTTCATTCAGTCAGTAGCTTCAAACATTTCTGGTATATGAATAACATGATGTTTTTCAATGGCAAAAATCAATGAATATTGTAAATGCACAAACAGTAATTTCTCCGCATTGCAAGGTGCAATTCTGAAATTTTTTGCTTTTTCCTGCTCCTCTTAGCATGATAAAGAAGATTCAAAGAGAGTGAGATGCCAGCTCCTTTCATTCAGTCAGTAGCTTCAATCATTTCTGGACGTTTTTCAATGGCAAAAATCATTGAATATTGTAAATGCACAAACAGTAATTTCTCCGCATTGCAAGGTGCAATTCTGAAATTTTTTGCTTTTTCCTGCTCCTCTTAGCATGATAAAGAAGATTCAAAGAGAGTGAGATGCCAGCTCCTTTCATTCAGTCAGTAGCTTCAATCATTTCTGGAATATGAATAACATGATGTTTTTCAATGGCAAAAATCAATGAATATTGTAAATGCACAAACAGTAATTTCTCCGCATTGCAAGGTGCAATTCTGAAATTTTTTGCTTTTTCCTGCTCCTCTTAGCATGATAAAGAAGATTCAAAGAGAGTGAGATGCCAGCTCCTTTCATTCAGTCAGTAGCTTCAATCATTTCTGGACGTTTTTCAATGGCAAAAATCATTGAATATTGTAAATGCACAAACAGTAATTTCTCCGCATTGCAAGGTGCAATTCTGAAATTTTTTGCTTTTTCCTGCTCCTCTTAGCATGATAAAGAAGATTCAAAGAGAGTGAGATGCCAGCTCCTTTCATTCAGTCAGTAGCTTCAATCATTTCTGGTATATGAATAACATGATGTTTTTCAATGGCAAAAATCAATGAATATTGTAAATGCACAAACAGTAATTTCTCCGCATTGCAAGGTGCAATTCTGAAATTTTTTGCTTTTTCCTGCTCCTCTTAGCATGATAAAGAAGATTCAAAGAGAGTGAGATGCCAGCTCCTTTCATTCAGTCAGTAGCTTCAATCATTTCTGGACGTTTTTCAATGGCAAAAATCAATGAATATTGTAAATGCACAAACAGTAATTTCTCCGCATTGCAAGGTGCAATTCTGAAATTTTTTGCTTTTTCCTGCTCCTCTTAGCATGATAAAGAAGATTCAAAGAGAGTGAGATGCCAGCTCCTTTCATTCAGTCAGTAGCTTCAATCATTTCTGGACGTTTTTCAATGGCAAAAATCAATGAATATTGTAAATGCACAAACAGTAATTTCTCCGCATTGCAAGGTGCAATTCTGAAATTTTTTGCTTTTTCCTGCTCCTCTTAGCATGATAAACAAGATTCAAAGAGAGTGAGATGCCAGCTCCTTTCATTCAGTCAGTAGCTTCAATCATTTCTGGACGTTTTTCAATGGCAAAAATCAATGAATATTGTAAATGCACAAACAGTAATTTCTCCGCATTGCAAGGTGCAATTCTGAAATTTTTTGCTTTTTTCTGCTCCTCTTAGCATGATAAAGAAGACTCAAAGAGAGTGAGATGCCAGCTCCTTTCATTCAGTCAGTAGCTTCAAACATTTCTGGTATATGAATAACATGATGTTTTTCAATGGCAAAAATCAATGAATATTGTAAATGCACAAACAGTAATTTCTCCGCATTGCAAGGTGCAATTCTGAAATTTTTTGCTTTTTCCTGCTCCTCTTAGCATGATAAAGAAGATTCAAAGAGAGTGAGATGCCAGCTCCTTTCATTCAGTCAGTAGCTTCAATCATTTCTGGACGTTTTTCAATGGCAAAAATCAATGAATATTGTAAATGCACAAACAGTAATTTCTCCGCATTGCAAGGTGCAATTCTGAAATTTTTTGCTTTTTCCTGCTCCTCTTAGCATGATAAACAAGATTCAAAGAGAGTGAGATGCCAGCTCCTTTCATTCAGTCAGTAGCTTCAATCATTTCTGGACGTTTTTCAATGGCAAAAATCAATGAATATTGTAAATGCACAAACAGTAATTTCTCCGCATTGCAAGGTGCAATTCTGAAATTTTTTGCTTTTTCCTGCTCCTCTTAGCATGATAAAGAAGATTCAAAGAGAGTGAGATGCCAGCTCCTTTCATTCAGTCAGTAGCTACAATCATTTCTGGACGTTTTTCAATGGCAAAAATCAATGAATATTGTAAATGCACAAACAGTAATTTCTCCGCATTGCAAGGTGCAATTCTGAAATTTTTTGCTTTTTCCTGCTCCTCTTAGCATGATAAAGAAGATTCAAAGAGAGTGAGATGCCAGCTCCTTTCATTCAGTCAGTAGCTTCAAACATTTCTGGTATATGAATAACATGATGTTTTTCAATGGCAAAAATCAATGAATATTGTAAATGCACAAACAGTAATTTCTCCGCATTGCAAGGTGCAATTCTGAAATTTTTTGCTTTTTTCTGCTCCTCTTAGCATGATAAAGAAGACTCAAAGAGAGTGAGATGCCAGCTCCTTTCATTCAGTCAGTAGCTTCAAACATTTCTGGTATATGAATAACATGATGTTTTTCAATGGCAAAAATCAATGAATATTGTAAATGCACAAACAGTAATTTCTCCGCATTGCAAGGTGCAATTCTGAAATTTTTTGCTTTTTCCTGCCCCTCTTAGCATGATAAAGAAGATTCAAAGAGAGTGAGATGCCAGCTCCTTTCATTCAGTCAGTAGCTTCAATCATTTCTGGACGTTTTTCAATGGCAAAAATCAATGAATATTGTAAATGCACAAACAGTAATTTCTCCGCATTGCAAGGTGCAATTCTGAAATTTTTTGCTTTTTCCTGCTCCTCTTAGCATGATAAACAAGATTCAAAGAGAGTGAGATGCCAGCTCCTTTCATTCAGTCAGTAGCTTCAATCATTTCTGGACGTTTTTCAATGGCAAAAATCAATGAATATTGTAAATGCACAAACAGTAATTTCTCCGCATTGCAAGGTGCAATTCTGAAATTTTTTGCTTTTTCCTGCTCCTCTTAGCATGATAAAGAAGATTCAAAGAGAGTGAGATGCCAGCTCCTTTCATTCAGTCAGTAGCTACAATCATTTCTGGACGTTTTTCAATGGCAAAAATCAATGAATATTGTAAATGCACAAACAGTAATTTCTCCGCATTGCAAGGTGCAATTCTGAAATTTTTTGCTTTTTCCTGCTCCTCTTAGCATGATAAAGAAGATTCAAAGAGAGTGAGATGCCAGCTCCTTTCATTCAGTCAGTAGCTTCAAACATTTCTGGTATATGAATAACATGATGTTTTTCAATGGCAAAAATCAATGAATATTGTAAATGCACAAACAGTAATTTCTCCGCATTGCAAGGTGCAATTCTGAAATTTTTTGCTTTTTCCTGCTCCTCTTAGCATGATAAAGAAGATTCAAAGAGAGTGAGATGCCAGCTCCTTTCATTCAGTCAGTAGCTTCAATCATTTCTGGACGTTTTTCAATGGCAAAAATCATTGAATATTGTAAATGCACAAACAGTAATTTCTCCGCATTGCAAGGTGCAATTCTGAAATTTTTTGCTTTTTCCTGCTCCTCTTAGCATGATAAAGAAGATTCAAAGAGAGTGAGATGCCAGCTCCTTTCATTCAGTCAGTAGCTTCAATCATTTCTGGAATATGAATAACATGATGTTTTTCAATGGCAAAAATCAATGAATATTGTAAATGCACAAACAGTAATTTCTCCGCATTGCAAGGTGCAATTCTGAAATTTTTTGCTTTTTTCTGCTCCTCTTAGCATGATAAAGAAGACTCAAAGAGAGTGAGATGCCAGCTCCTTTCATTCAGTCAGTAGCTTCAAACATTTCTGGTATATGAATAACATGATGTTTTTCAATGGCAAAAATCAATGAATATTGTAAATGCACAAACAGTAATTTCTCCGCATTGCAAGGTGCAATTCTGAAATTTTTTGCTTTTTCCTGCTCCTCTTAGCATGATAAAGAAGATTCAAAGAGAGTGAGATGCCAGCTCCTTTCATTCAGTCAGTAGCTTCAATCATTTCTGGTATATGAATAACATGATGTTTTTCAATGGCAAAAATCAATGAATATTGTAAATGCACAAACAGTAATTTCTCCGCATTGCAAGGTGCAATTCTGAAATTTTTTGCTTTTTCCTGCTCCTCTTAGCATGATAAAGAAGATTCAAAGAGAGTGAGATGCCAGCTCCTTTCATTGTCAGTAGCTTCAATCATTTCTGGACGTTTTTCAATGGCAAAAATCAATGAATATTGTAAATGCACAAACAGTAATTTCTCCGCATTGCAAGGTGCAATTCTGAAATTTTTTGCTTTTTCCTGCTCCTCTTAGCATGATAAACAAGATTCAAAGAGAGTGAGATGCCAGCTCCTTTCATTCAGTCAGTAGCTTCAATCATTTCTGGACGTTTTTCAATGGCAAAAATCAATGAATATTGTAAATGCACAAACAGTAATTTCTCCGCATTGCTAGGTGCAATTCTGAAATTTTTTGCTTTTTTCTGCTCCTCTTAGCATGATAAAGAAGACTCAAAGAGAGTGAGATGCCAGCTCCTTTCATTCAGTCAGTAGCTTCAAACATTTCTGGTATATGAATAACATGATGTTTTTCAATGGCAAAAATCAATGAATATTGTAAATGCACAAACAGTAATTTCTCCGCATTGCAAGGTGCAATTCTGAAATTTTTTGCTTTTTCCTGCTCCTCTTAGCATGATAAAGAAGATTCAAAGAGAGTGAGATGCCAGCTCCATTCATTCAGTCAGTAGCTTCAATCATTTCTGGACGTTTTTCAATGGCAAAAATCAATGAATATTGTAAATGCACAAACAGTAATTTCTCCGCATTGCAAGGTGCAATTCTGAAATTTTTTGCTTTTTCCTGCTCCTCTTAGCATGATAAACAAGATTCAAAGAGAGTGAGATGCCAGCTCCTTTCATTCAGTCAGTAGCTTCAATCATTTCTGGACGTTTTTCAATGGCAAAAATCAATGAATATTGTAAATGCACAAACAGTAATTTCTCCGCATTGCAAGGTGCAATTCTGAAATTTTTTGCTTTTTCCTGCTCCTCTTAGCATGATAAAGAAGATTCAAAGAGAGTGAGATGCCAGCTCCTTTCATTCAGTCAGTAGCTACAATCATTTCTGGACGTTTTTCAATGGCAAAAATCAATGAATATTGTAAATGCACAAACAGTAATTTCTCCGCATTGCAAGGTGCAATTCTGAAATTTTTTGCTTTTTCCTGCTCCTCTTAGCATGATAAAGAAGATTCAAAGAGAGTGAGATGCCAGCTCCTTTCATTCAGTCAGTAGCTTCAAACATTTCTGGTATATGAATAACATGATGTTTTTCAATGGCAAAAATCAATGAATATTGTAAATGCACAAACAGTAATTTCTCCGCATTGCAAGGTGCAATTCTGAAATTTTTTGCTTTTTCCTGCTCCTCTTAGCATGATAAAGAAGATTCAAAGAGAGTGAGATGCCAGCTCCTTTCATTCAGTCAGTAGCTTCAATCATTTCTGGACGTTTTTCAATGGCAAAAATCATTGAATATTGTAAATGCACAAACAGTAATTTCTCCGCATTGCAAGGTGCAATTCTGAAATTTTTTGCTTTTTCCTGCTCCTCTTAGCATGATAAAGAAGATTCAAAGAGAGTGAGATGCCAGCTCCTTTCATTCAGTCAGTAGCTTCAATCATTTCTGGAATATGAATAACATGATGTTTTTCAATGGCAAAAATCAATGAATATTGTAAATGCACAAACAGTAATTTCTCCGCATTGCAAGGTGCAATTCTGAAATTTTTTGCTTTTTCCTGCTCCTCTTAGCATGATAAAGAAGATTCAAAGAGAGTGAGATGCCAGCTCCTTTCATTCAGTCAGTAGCTTCAATCATTTCTGGACGTTTTTCAATGGCAAAAATCAATGAATATTGTAAATGCACAAACAGTAATTTCTCCGCATTGCAAGATGCAATTCTGAAATTTTTTGCTTTTTCCTGCTCCTCTTAGCATGATAAACAAGATTCAAAGAGAGTGAGATGCCAGCTCCTTTCATTCAGTCAGTAGCTTCAATCATTTCTGGACGTTTTTCAATGGCAAAAATCAATGAATATTGTAAATGCACAAACAGTAATTTCTCCGCATTGCAAGGTGCAATTCTGAAATTTTTTGCTTTTTCCTGCTCCTCTTAGCATGATAAAGAAGATTCAAAGAGAGTGAGATGCCAGCTCCTTTCATTCAGTCAGTAGCTACAATCATTTCTGGACGTTTTTCAATGGCAAAAATCAATGAATATTGTAAATGCACAAACAGTAATTTCTCCGCATTGCAAGGTGCAATTCTGAAATTTTTTGCTTTTTCCTGCTCCTCTTAGCATGATAAAGAAGATTCAAAGAGAGTGAGATGCCAGCTCCTTTCATTCAGTCAGTAGCTTCAAACATTTCTGGTATATGAATAACATGATGTTTTTCAATGGCAAAAATCAATGAATATTGTAAATGCACAAACAGTAATTTCTCCGCATTGCAAGGTGCAATTCTGAAATTTTTTGCTTTTTCCTGCTCCTCTTAGCATGATAAAGAAGATTCAAAGAGAGTGAGATGCCAGCTCCTTTCATTCAGTCAGTAGCTTCAATCATTTCTGGACGTTTTTCAATGGCAAAAATCATTGAATATTGTAAATGCACAAACAGTAATTTCTCCGCATTGCAAGGTGCAATTCTGAAATTTTTTGCTTTTTCCTGCTCCTCTTAGCATGATAAAGAAGATTCAAAGAGAGTGAGATGCCAGCTCCTTTCATTCAGTCAGTAGCTTCAAACATTTCTGGTATATGAATAACATGATGTTTTTCAATGGCAAAAATCAATGAATATTGTAAATGCACAAACAGTAATTTCTCCGCATTGCAAGGTGCAATTCTGAAATTTTTTGCTTTTTCCTGCTCCTCTTAGCATGATAAAGAAGATTCAAAGAGAGTGAGATGCCAGCTCCTTTCATTCAGTCAGTAGCTTCAATCATTTCTGGACGTTTTTCAATGGCAAAAATCATTGAATATTGTAAATGCACAAACAGTAATTTCTCCGCATTGCAAGGTGCAATTCTGAAATTTTTTGCTTTTTCCTGCTCCTCTTAGCATGATAAAGAAGATTCAAAGAGAGTGAGATGCCAGCTCCTTTCATTCAGTCAGTAGCTTCAATCATTTCTGGAATATGAATAACATGATGTTTTTCAATGGCAAAAATCAATGAATATTGTAAATGCACAAACAGTAATTTCTCCGCATTGCAAGGTGCAATTCTGAAATTTTTTGCTTTTTCCTGCTCCTCTTAGCATGATAAAGAAGATTCAAAGAGAGTGAGATGCCAGCTCCTTTCATTCAGTCAGTAGCTTCAATCATTTCTGGACGTTTTTCAATGGCAAAAATCATTGAATATTGTAAATGCACAAACAGTAATTTCTCCGCATTGCAAGGTGCAATTCTGAAATTTTTTGCTTTTTCCTGCTCCTCTTAGCATGATAAAGAAGATTCAAAGAGAGTGAGATGCCAGCTCCTTTCATTCAGTCAGTAGCTTCAATCATTTCTGGTATATGAATAACATGATGTTTTTCAATGGCAAAAATCAATGAATATTGTAAATGCACAAACAGTAATTTCTTCGCATTGCAAGGTGCAATTCTGAAATTTTTTGCTTTTTCCTGCTCCTCTTAGCATGATAAAGAAGATTCAAAGAGAGTGAGATGCCAGCTCCTTTCATTCAGTCAGTAGCTTCAATCATTTCTGGACGTTTTTCAATGGCAAAAATCAATGAATATTGTAAATGCACAAACAGTAATTTCTCCGCATTGCAAGGTGCAATTCTGAAATTTTTTGCTTTTTCCTGCTCCTCTTAGCGTGATAAACAAGATTCAAAGAGAGTGAGATGCCAGCTCTTTTCATTCAGTCAGTAGCTTCAATCATTTCTGGACGTTTTTCAATGGCAAAAATCAATGAATATTGTAAATGCACAAACAGTAATTTCTCCGCATTGCAAGGTGCAATTCTGAAATTTTTTGCTTTTTCCTGCTCCTCTTAGCATGATAAAGAAGATTCAAAGAGAGTGAGATGCCAGCTCCTTTCATTCAGTCAGTAGCTTCAAACATTTCTGGTATATGAATAACATGATGTTTTTCAATGGCAAAAATCAATGAATATTGTAAATGCACAAACAGTAATTTCTCCGCATTGCAAGGTGCAATTCTGAAATTTTTTGCTTTTTCCTGCTCCTCTTAGCATGATAAAGAAGATTCAAAGAGAGTGAGATGCCAGCTCCTTTCATTCAGTCAGTAGCTTCAATCATTTCTGGACGTTTTTCAATGGCAAAAATCATTGAATATTGTAAATGCACAAACAGTAATTTCTCCGCATTGCAAGGTGCAATTCTGAAATTTTTTGCTTTTTCCTGCTCCTCTTAGCATGATAAAGAAGATTCAAAGAGAGTGAGATGCCAGCTCCTTTCATTCAGTCAGTAGCTTCAATCATTTCTGGAATATGAATAACATGATGTTTTTCAATGGCAAAAATCAATGAATATTGTAAATGCACAAACAGTAATTTCTCCGCATTGCAAGGTGCAATTCTGAAATTTTTTGCTTTTTCCTGCTCCTCTTAGCATGATAAAGAAGATTCAAAGAGAGTGAGATGCCAGCTCCTTTCATTCAGTCAGTAGCTTCAATCATTTCTGGACGTTTTTCAATGGCAAAAATCATTGAATATTGTAAATGCACAAACAGTAATTTCTCCGCATTGCAAGGTGCAATTCTGAAATTTTTTGCTTTTTCCTGCTCCTCTTAGCATGATAAAGAAGATTCAAAGAGAGTGAGATGCCAGCTCCTTTCATTCAGTCAGTAGCTTCAATCATTTCTGGAATATGAATAACATGATGTTTTTCAATGGCAAAAATCAATGAATATTGTAAATGCACAAACAGTAATTTCTCCGCATTGCAAGGTGCAATTCTGAAATTTTTTGCTTTTTCCTGCTCCTCTTAGCATGATAAAGAAGATTCAAAGAGAGTGAGATGCCAGCTCCTTTCATTCAGTCAGTAGCTTCAATCATTTCTGGACGTTTTTCAATGGCAAAAATCATTGAATATTGTAAATGCACAAACAGTAATTTCTCCGCATTGCAAGGTGCAATTCTGAAATTTTTTGCTTTTTCCTGCTCCTCTTAGCATGATAAAGAAGATTCAAAGAGAGTGAGATGCCAGCTCCTTTCATTCAGTCAGTAGCTTCAATCATTTCTGGTATATGAATAACATGATGTTTTTCAATGGCAAAAATCAATGAATATTGTAAATGCACAAACAGTAATTTCTCCGCATTGCAAGGTGCAATTCTGAAATTTTTTGCTTTTTCCTGCTCCTCTTAGCATGATAAAGAAGATTCAAAGAGAGTGAGATGCCAGCTCCTTTCATTCAGTCAGTAGCTTCAATCATTTCTGGACGTTTTTCAATGGCAAAAATCAATGAATATTGTAAATGCACAAACAGTAATTTCTCCGCATTGCAAGGTGCAATTCTGAAATTTTTTGCTTTTTCCTGCTCCTCTTAGCGTGATAAACAAGATTCAAAGAGAGTGAGATGCCAGCTCTTTTCATTCAGTCAGTAGCTTCAATCATTTCTGGACGTTTTTCAATGGCAAAAATCAATGAATATTGTAAATGCACAAACAGTAATTTCTCCGCATTGCAAGGTGCAATTCTGAAATTTTTTGCTTTTTCCTGCTCCTCTTAGCATGATAAAGAAGATTCAAAGAGAGTGAGATGCCAGCTCCTTTCATTCAGTCAGTAGCTTCAAACATTTCTGGTATATGAATAACATGATGTTTTTCAATGGCAAAAATCAATGAATATTGTAAATGCACAAACAGTAATTTCTCCGCATTGCAAGGTGCAATTCTGAAATATTTTGCTTTTTCCTGCTCCTCTTAGCATGATAAAGAAGATTCAAAGAGAGTGAGATGCCAGCTCCTTTCATTCAGTCAGTAGCTTCAATCATTTCTGGACGTTTTTCAATGGCAAAAATCATTGAATATTGTAAATGCACAAACAGTAATTTCTCCGCATTGCAAGGTGCAATTCTGAAATTTTTTGCTTTTTCCTGCTCCTCTTAGCATGATAAAGAAGATTCAAAGAGAGTGAGATGCCAGCTCCTTTCATTCAGTCAGTAGCTTCAATCATTTCTGGAATATGAATAACATGATGTTTTTCAATGGCAAAAATCAATGAATATTGTAAATGCACAAACAGTAATTTCTCCGCATTGCAAGGTGCAATTCTGAAATTTTTTGCTTTTTCCTGCTCCTCTTAGCATGATAAAGAAGATTCAAAGAGAGTGAGATGCCAGCTCCTTTCATTCAGTCAGTAGCTTCAATCATTTCTGGACGTTTTTCAATGGCAAAAATCAATGAATATTGTAAATGCACAAACAGTAATTTCTCCGCATTGCAAGGTGCAATTCTGAAATTTTTTGCTTTTTCCTGCTCCTCTTAGCATGATAAAGAAGATTCAAAGAGAGTGAGATGCCAGCTCCTTTCATTCAGTCAGTAGCTTCAATCATTTCTGGACGTTTTTCAATGGCAAAAATCAATGAATATTGTAAATGCACAAACAGTAATTTCTCCGCATTGCAAGGTGCAATTCTGAAATTTTTTGCTTTTTCCTGCTCCTCTTAGCATGATAAAGAAGATTCAAAGAGAGTGAGATGCCAGCTCCTTTCATTCAGTCAGTAGCTTCAATCATTTCTGGACGTTTTTCAATGGCAAAAATAAATGAATATTGTAAATGCACAAACAGTAATTTCTCCGCATTGCAAGGTGCAATTCTGAAATTTTTTGCTTTTTCCTGCTCCTCTTAGCATGATAAAGAAGATTCAAAGAGAGTGAGATGCCAGCTCCTTTCATTCAGTCAGTAGCTTCAAACATTTCTGGTATATGAATAACATGATGTTTTTCAATGGCAAAAATCAATGAATATTGTAAATGCACAAACAGTAATTTCTCCGCATTGCAAGGTGCAATTCTGAAATTTTTTGCTTTTTCCTGCTCCTCTTAGCATGATAAAGAAGATTCAAAGAGAGTGAGATGCCAGCTCCTTTCATTCAGTCAGTAGCTTCAATCATTTCTGGACGTTTTTCAATGGCAAAAATCATTGAATATTGTAAATGCACAAACAGTAATTTCTCCGCATTGCAAGGTGCAATTCTGAAATTTTTTGCTTTTTCCTGCTCCTCTTAGCATGATAAAGAAGATTCAAAGAGAGTGAGATGCCAGCTCCTTTCATTCAGTCAGTAGCTTCAATCATTTCTGGAATATGAATAACATGATGTTTTTCAATGGCAAAAATCAATGAATATTGTAAATGCACAAACAGTAATTTCTCCGCATTG
Source organism: Phyllobates terribilis (assembly GCF_046119375.1). Lineage (NCBI taxonomy): Eukaryota > Metazoa > Chordata > Amphibia > Anura > Dendrobatidae > Phyllobates > Phyllobates terribilis. The sequence goes on from NW_027371568.1 coordinate 20,583, forward strand.
CAAGGTGCAATTCTGAAATTTTTTGCTTTTTCCTGCTCCTCTTAGCATGATAAAGAAGATTCAAAGAGAGTGAGATGCCAGCTCCTTTCATTCAGTCGGTAGCTTCAATCATTTCTGGACGTTTTTCAATGGCAAAAATAAATGAATATTGTAAATGCACAAACAGTAATTTCTCCGCATTGCAAGGTGCAATTCTGAAATTTTTTGCTTTTTCCTGCTCCTCTTAGCATGATAAAGAAGATTCAAAGAGAGTGAGATGCCAGCTCCTTTCATTCAGTCAGTAGCTTCAAACATTTCTGGTATATGAATAACATGATGTTTTTCAATGGCAAAAATCAATGAATATTGTAAATGCACAAACAGTAATTTCTCCGCATTGCAAGGTGCAATTCTGAAATTTTTTGCTTTTTCCTGCTCCTCTTAGCATGATAAAGAAGATTCAAAGAGAGTGAGATGCCAGCTCCTTTCATTCAGTCAGTAGCTTCAATCATTTCTGGACGTTTTTCAATGGCAAAAATCATTGAATATTGTAAATGCACAAACAGTAATTTCTCCGCATTGCAAGGTGCAATTCTGAAATTTTTTGCTTTTTCCTGCTCCTCTTAGCATGATAAAGAAGATTCAAAGAGAGTGAGATGCCAGCTCCTTTCATTCAGTCAGTAGCTTCAATCATTTCTGGAATATGAATAACATGATGTTTTTCAATGGCAAAAATCAATGAATATTGTAAATGCACAAACAGTAATTTCTCCGCATTGCAAGGTGCAATTCTGAAATTTTTTGCTTTTTCCTGCTCCTCTTAGCATGATAAAGAAGATTCAAAGAGAGTGAGATGCCAGCTCCTTTCATTCAGTCAGTAGCTTCAATCATTTCTGGACGTTTTTCAATGGCAAAAATCATTGAATATTGTAAATGCACAAACAGTAATTTCTCCGCATTGCAAGGTGCAATTCTGAAATTTTTTGCTTTTTCCTGCTCCTCTTAGCATGATAAAGAAGATTCAAAGAGAGTGAGATGCCAGCTCCTTTCATTCAGTCAGTAGCTTCAATCATTTCTGGTATATGAATAACATGATGTTTTTCAATGGCAAAAATCAATGAATATTGTAAATGCACAAACAGTAATTTCTCCGCATTGCAAGGTGCAATTCTGAAATTTTTTGCTTTTTCCTGCTCCTCTTAGCATGATAAAGAAGATTCAAAGAGAGTGAGATGCCAGCTCCTTTCATTCAGTCAGTAGCTTCAATCATTTCTGGACGTTTTTCAATGGCAAAAATCAATGAATATTGTAAATGCACAAACAGTAATTTCTCCGCATTGCAAGGTGCAATTCTGAAATTTTTTGCTTTTTCCTGCTCCTCTTAGCGTGATAAACAAGATTCAAAGAGAGTGAGATGCCAGCTCTTTTCATTCAGTCAGTAGCTTCAATCATTTCTGGACGTTTTTCAATGGCAAAAATCAATGAATATTGTAAATGCACAAACAGTAATTTCTCCGCATTGCAAGGTGCAATTCTGAAATTTTTTGCTTTTTCCTGCTCCTCTTAGCATGATAAAGAAGATTCAAAGAGAGTGAGATGCCAGCTCCTTTCATTCAGTCAGTAGCTTCAATCATTTCTGGTATATGAATAACATGATGTTTTTCAATGGCAAAAATCAATGAATATTGTAAATGCACAAACAGTAATTTCTCCGCATTGCAAGGTGCAATTCTGAAATTTTTTGCTTTTTCCTGCTCCTCTTAGCATGATAAAGAAGATTCAAAGAGAGTGAGATGCCAGCTCCTTTCATTCAGTCAGTAGCTTCAATCATTTCTGGACGTTTTTCAATGGCAAAAATCAATGAATATTGTAAATGCACAAACAGTAATTTCTCCGCATTGCAAGGTGCAATTCTGAAATTTTTTGCTTTTTCCTGCTCCTCTTAGCATGATAAACAAGATTCAAAGAGAGTGAGATGCCAGCTCCTTTCATTCAGTCAGTAGCTTCAATCATTTCTGGACGTTTTTCAATGGCAAAAATCAATGAATATTGTAAATGCACAAACAGTAATTTCTCCGCATTGCAAGGTGCAATTCTGAAATTTTTTGCTTTTTTCTGCTCCTCTTAGCATGATAAAGAAGACTCAAAGAGAGTGAGATGCCAGCTCCTTTCATTCAGTCAGTAGCTTCAAACATTTCTGGTATATGAATAACATGATGTTTTTCAATGGCAAAAATCAATGAATATTGTAAATGCACAAACAGTAATTTCTCCGCATTGCAAGGTGCAATTCTGAAATTTTTTGCTTTTTCCTGCTCCTCTTAGCATGATAAAGAAGATTCAAAGAGAGTGAGATGCCAGCTCCTTTCATTCAGTCAGTAGCTTCAATCATTTCTGGACGTTTTTCAATGGCAAAAATCAATGAATATTGTAAATGCACAAACAGTAATTTCTCCGCATTGCAAGGTGCAATTCTGAAATTTTTTGCTTTTTCCTGCTCCTCTTAGCATGATAAACAAGATTCAAAGAGAGTGAGATGCCAGCTCCTTTCATTCAGTCAGTAGCTTCAATCATTTCTGGACGTTTTTCAATGGCAAAAATCAATGAATATTGTAAATGCACAAACAGTAATTTCTCCGCATTGCAAGGTGCAATTCTGAAATTTTTTGCTTTTTCCTGCTCCTCTTAGCATGATAAAGAAGATTCAAAGAGAGTGAGATGCCAGCTCCTTTCATTCAGTCAGTAGCTACAATCATTTCTGGACGTTTTTCAATGGCAAAAATCAATGAATATTGTAAATGCACAAACAGTAATTTCTCCGCATTGCAAGGTGCAATTCTGAAATTTTTTGCTTTTTCCTGCTCCTCTTAGCATGATAAAGAAGATTCAAAGAGAGTGAGATGCCAGCTCCTTTCATTCAGTCAGTAGCTTCAAACATTTCTGGTATATGAATAACATGATGTTTTTCAATGGCAAAAATCAATGAATATTGTAAATGCACAAACAGTAATTTCTCCGCATTGCAAGGTGCAATTCTGAAATTTTTTGCTTTTTTCTGCTCCTCTTAGCATGATAAAGAAGACTCAAAGAGAGTGAGATGCCAGCTCCTTTCATTCAGTCAGTAGCTTCAAACATTTCTGGTATATGAATAACATGATGTTTTTCAATGGCAAAAATCAATGAATATTGTAAATGCACAAACAGTAATTTCTCCGCATTGCAAGGTGCAATTCTGAAATTTTTTGCTTTTTCCTGCTCCTCTTAGCATGATAAAGAAGATTCAAAGAGAGTGAGATGCCAGCTCCTTTCATTCAGTCAGTAGCTTCAATCATTTCTGGACGTTTTTCAATGGCAAAAATCAATGAATATTGTAAATGCACAAACAGTAATTTCTCCGCATTGCAAGGTGCAATTCTGAAATTTTTTGCTTTTTCCTGCTCCTCTTAGCATGATAAACAAGATTCAAAGAGAGTGAGATGCCAGCTCCTTTCATTCAGTCAGTAGCTTCAATCATTTCTGGACGTTTTTCAATGGCAAAAATCAATGAATATTGTAAATGCACAAACAGTAATTTCTCCGCATTGCAAGGTGCAATTCTGAAATTTTTTGCTTTTTCCTGCTCCTCTTAGCATGATAAAGAAGATTCAAAGAGAGTGAGATGCCAGCTCCTTTCATTCAGTCAGTAGCTACAATCATTTCTGGACGTTTTTCAATGGCAAAAATCAATGAATATTGTAAATGCACAAACAGTAATTTCTCCGCATTGCAAGGTGCAATTCTGAAATTTTTTGCTTTTTCCTGCTCCTCTTAGCATGATAAAGAAGATTCAAAGAGAGTGAGATGCCAGCTCCTTTCATTCAGTCAGTAGCTTCAAACATTTCTGGTATATGAATAACATGATGTTTTTCAATGGCAAAAATCAATGAATATTGTAAATGCACAAACAGTAATTTCTCCGCATTGCAAGGTGCAATTCTGAAATTTTTTGCTTTTTCCTGCTCCTCTTAGCATGATAAAGAAGATTCAAAGAGAGTGAGATGCCAGCTCCTTTCATTCAGTCAGTAGCTTCAATCATTTCTGGACGTTTTTCAATGGCAAAAATCATTGAATATTGTAAATGCACAAACAGTAATTTCTCCGCATTGCAAGGTGCAATTCTGAAATTTTTTGCTTTTTCCTGCTCCTCTTAGCATGATAAAGAAGATTCAAAGAGAGTGAGATGCCAGCTCCTTTCATTCAGTCAGTAGCTTCAATCATTTCTGGAATATGAATAACATGATGTTTTTCAATGGCAAAAATCAATGAATATTGTAAATGCACAAACAGTAATTTCTCCGCATTGCAAGGTGCAATTCTGAAATTTTTTGCTTTTTTCTGCTCCTCTTAGCATGATAAAGAAGACTCAAAGAGAGTGAGATGCCAGCTCCTTTCATTCAGTCAGTAGCTTCAAACATTTCTGGTATATGAATAACATGATGTTTTTCAATGGCAAAAATCAATGAATATTGTAAATGCACAAACAGTAATTTCTCCGCATTGCAAGGTGCAATTCTGAAATTTTTTGCTTTTTCCTGCTCCTCTTAGCATGATAAAGAAGATTCAAAGAGAGTGAGATGCCAGCTCCTTTCATTCAGTCAGTAGCTTCAATCATTTCTGGACGTTTTTCAATGGCAAAAATCAATGAATATTGTAAATGCACAAACAGTAATTTCTCCGCATTGCAAGGTGCAATTCTGAAATTTTTTGCTTTTTCCTGCTCCTCTTAGCGTGATAAACAAGATTCAAAGAGAGTGAGATGCCAGCTCTTTTCATTCAGTCAGTAGCTTCAATCATTTCTGGACGTTTTTCAATGGCAAAAATCAATGAATATTGTAAATGCACAAACAGTAATTTCTCCGCATTGCAAGGTGCAATTCTGAAATTTTTTGCTTTTTCCTGCTCCTCTTAGCATGATAAAGAAGATTCAAAGAGAGTGAGATGCCAGCTCCTTTCATTCAGTCAGTAGCTTCAATCATTTCTGGTATATGAATAACATGATGTTTTTCAATGGCAAAAATCAATGAATATTGTAAATGCACAAACAGTAATTTCTCCGCATTGCAAGGTGCAATTCTGAAATTTTTTGCTTTTTCCTGCTCCTCTTAGCATGATAAAGAAGATTCAAAGAGAGTGAGATGCCAGCTCCTTTCATTGTCAGTAGCTTCAATCATTTCTGGACGTTTTTCAATGGCAAAAATCAATGAATATTGTAAATGCACAAACAGTAATTTCTCCGCATTGCAAGGTGCAATTCTGAAATTTTTTGCTTTTTCCTGCTCCTCTTAGCATGATAAACAAGATTCAAAGAG
>NW_027371569.1:0-25891 GCF_046119375.1 Phyllobates terribilis
TCAGTCAGTAGCTTCAAACATTTCTGGTATATGAAAAACATGTTTTTCAATGGCAAAAATCAATGAATATTGTAAATGCACAAACAGTAATATCTCCACATTGCACGGTGCAATTCTGAAATTTTTAGCTTTTTCCTGTTAATCCTAGCATGATAAAGAAGATTCAAAGAGAGTGAGATGCCAGCTCCTTTCAGAGAGATCAGTCAGTAGCTTCAAACATTTCTGGAACATGTTTTTCAATGGCAAAAATCAATGAATATTGTAAATGCACAAACAGTAATATCTCCACATTGCACGGTGCAATTCTGAAATTTTTAGCTTTTTCCTGTTAATCCTAGCATGATAAAGAAGATTCAAAGAGAGTGAGATGCCAGCTCCTTTCATTCAGTCAGTAGCTTCAAACATTTCTGGTATATGAAAAACATGTTTTTCAATGGCAAAAATCAATGAATATTGTAAATGCACAAACAGTAATATCTCCACATTGCACGGTGCAATTCTGAAATTTTTTGCTTTTTCCTGCTAATCCTAGCATGATAAAGAAGATTCAAAGAGAGTGAGATGCCAGCTCCTTTCATTCAGTCAGTAGCTTCAAACATTTCTGGTATATGAAAAACATGTTTTTCAATGGCAAAAATCAATGAATATTGTAAATGCACAAACAGTAATATCTCCACATTGCACGGTGCAATTCTGAAATTTTTAGCTTTTTCCTGTTAATCCTAGCATGATAAAGAAGATTCAAAGAGAGTGAGATGCCAGCTCCTTTCATTCAGTCAGTAGCTTCAAACATTTCTGGTATATGAAAAACATGTTTTTCAATGGCAAAAATCAATGAATATTGTAAATGCACAAACAGTAATATCTCCACATTGCACGGTGCAATTCTGAAATTTTTAGCTTTTTCCTGTTAATCCTAGCATGATAAAGAAGATTCAAAGAGAGTGAGATGCCAGCTCCTTTCATTCAGTCAGTAGCTTCAAACATTTCTGGTATATGAAAAACATGTTTTTCAATGGCAAAAATCAATGAATATTGTAAATGCACAAACAGTAATATCTCCACATTGCACGGTGCAATTCTGAAATTTTTAGCTTTTTCCTGTTAATCCTAGCATGATAAAGAAGATTCAAAGAGAGTGAGATGCCAGCTCCTTTCATTCAGTCAGTAGCTTCAAACATTTCTGGACGTTTTTCAATGGCAAAAATCAATGAATATTGTAAATGCACAAACAGTAATATCTCCACATTGCACGGTGCAATTCTGAAATTTTTTGCTTTTTCCTGCTAATCCTAGCATGATAAAGAAGATTCAAAGAGAGTGAGATGCCAGCTCCTTTCATTCAGTCAGTAGCTTCAAACATTTCTGGTATATGAAAAACATGTTTTTCAATGGCAAAAATCAATGAATATTGTAAATGCACAAACAGTAATATCTCCACATTGCACGGTGCAATTCTGAAATTTTTTGCTTTTTCCTGCTAATCCTAGCATGATAAAGAAGATTCAAAGAGAGTGAGATGCCAGCTCCTTTCATTCAGTCAGTAGCTTCAAACATTTCTGGTATATGAAAAACATGTTTTTCAATGGCAAAAATCAATGAATATTGTAAATGCACAAACAGTAATATCTCCACATTGCACGGTGCAATTCTGAAATTTTTAGCTTTTTCCTGTTAATCCTAGCATGATAAAGAAGATTCAAAGAGAGTGAGATGCCAGCTCCTTTCATTCAGTCAGTAGCTTCAAACATTTCTGGTATATGAAAAACATGTTTTTCAATGGCAAAAATCAATGAATATTGTAAATGCACAAACAGTAATATCTCCACATTGCACGGTGCAATTCTGAAATTTTTTGCTTTTTCCTGCTAATCCTAGCATGATAAAGAAGATTCAAAGAGAGTGAGATGCCAGCTCCTTTCATTCAGTCAGTAGCTTCAAACATTTCTGGTATATGAAAAACATGTTTTTCAATGGCAAAAATCAATGAATATTGTAAATGCACAAACAGTAATATCTCCACATTGCACGGTGCAATTCTGAAATTTTTAGCTTTTTCCTGTTAATCCTAGCATGATAAAGAAGATTCAAAGAGAGTGAGATGCCAGCTCCTTTCATTCAGTCAGTAGCTTCAAACATTTCTGGACGTTTTTCAATGGCAAAAATCAATGAATATTGTAAATGCACAAACAGTAATATCTCCACATTGCACGGTGCAATTCTGAAATTTTTTGCTTTTTCCTGTTAATCCTAGCATGATAAAGAAGATTCAAAGAGAGTGAGATGCCAGCTCCTTTCATTCAGTCAGTAGCTTCAAACATTTCTGGTATATGAAAAACATGTTTTTCAATGGCAAAAATCAATGAATATTGTAAATGCACAAACAGTAATATCTCCACATTGCACGGTGCAATTCTGAAATTTTTTGCTTTTTCCTGCTAATCCTAGCATGATAAAGAAGATTCAAAGAGAGTGAGATGCCAGCTCCTTTCATTCAGTCAGTAGCTTCAAACATTTCTGGACGTTTTTCAATAGCAAAAATCAATGAATATTGTAAATGCACAAACAGTAATATCTCCACATTGCACGGTGCAATTCTGAAATTTTTTGCTTTTTCCTGTTAATCCTAGCATGATAAAGAAGATTCAAAGAGAGTGAGATGCCAGCTCCTTTCATTCAGTCAGTAGCTTCAAACATTTCTGGTATATGAAAAACATGTTTTTCAATGGCAAAAATCAATGAATATTGTAAATGCACAAACAGTAATATCTCCACATTGCACGGTGCAATTCTGAAATTTTTTGCTTTTTCCTGTTAATCCTAGCATGATAAAGAAGATTCAAAGAGAGTGAGATGCCAGCTCCTTTCATTCAGTCAGTAGCTTCAAACATTTCTGGTATATGAAAAACATGTTTTTCAATGGCAAAAATCAATGAATATTGTAAATGCACAAACAGTAATATCTCCACATTGCACGGTGCAATTCTGAAATTTTTAGCTTTTTCCTGTTAATCCTAGCATGATAAAGAAGATTCAAAGAGAGTGAGATGCCAGCTCCTTTCATTCAGTCAGTAGCTTCAAACATTTCTGGTATGACGTTTTTCAATGGCAAAAATCAATGAATATTGTAAATGCACAAACAGTAATATCTCCACATTGCACGGTGCAATTCTGAAATTTTTTGCTTTTTCCTGTTAATCCTAGCATGATAAAGAAGATTCAAAGAGAGTGAGATGCCAGCTCCTTTCATTCAGTCAGTAGCTTCAAACATTTCTGGTATATGAAAAACATGTTTTTCAATGGCAAAAATCAATGAATATTGTAAATGCACAAACAGTAATATCTCCACATTGCACGGTGCAATTCTGAAATTTTTAGCTTTTTCCTGTTAATCCTAGCATGATAAAGAAGATTCAAAGAGAGTGAGATGCCAGCTCCTTTCATTCAGTCAGTAGCTTCAAACATTTCTGGACGTTTTTCAATGGCAAAAATCAATGAATATTGTAAATGCACAAACAGTAATATCTCCACATTGCACGGTGCAATTCTGAAATTTTTTGCTTTTTCCTGCTAATCCTAGCATGATAAAGAAGATTCAAAGAGAGTGAGATGCCAGCTCCTTTCATTCAGTCAGTAGCTTCAAACATTTCTGGTATATGAAAAACATGTTTTTCAATGGCAAAAATCAATGAATATTGTAAATGCACAAACAGTAATATCTCCACATTGCACGGTGCAATTCTGAAATTTTTAGCTTTTTCCTGTTAATCCTAGCATGATAAAGAAGATTCAAAGAGAGTGAGATGCCAGCTCCTTTCATTCAGTCAGTAGCTTCAAACATTTCTGGTATATGAAAAACATGTTTTTCAATGGCAAAAATCAATGAATATTGTAAATGCACAAACAGTAATATCTCCACATTGCACGGTGCAATTCTGAAATTTTTAGCTTTTTCCTGTTAATCCTAGCATGATAAAGAAGATTCAAAGAGAGTGAGATGCCAGCTCCTTTCATTCAGTCAGTAGCTTCAAACATTTCTGGTATATGAAAAACATGTTTTTCAATGACAAAAATCAATGAATATTGTAAATGCACAAACAGTAATATCTCCACATTGCACGGTGCAATTCTGAAATTTTTAGCTTTTTCCTGTTAATCCTAGCATGATAAAGAAGATTCAAAGAGAGTGAGATGCCAGCTCCTTTCATTCAGTCAGTAGCTTCAAACATTTCTGGTATATGAAAAACATGTTTTTCAATGGCAAAAATCAATGAATATTGTAAATGCACAAACAGTAATATCTCCACATTGCACGGTGCAATTCTGAAATTTTTAGCTTTTTCCTGTTAATCCTAGCATGATAAAGAAGATTCAAAGAGAGTGAGATGCCAGCTCCTTTCATTCAGTCAGTAGCTTCAAACATTTCTGGTATATGAAAAACATGTTTTTCAATGGCAAAAATCAATGAATATTGTAAATGCACAAACAGTAATATCTCCACATTGCACGGTGCAATTCTGAAATTTTTTGCTTTTTCCTGTTAATCCTAGCATGATAAAGAAGATTCAAAGAGAGTGAGATGCCAGCTCCTTTCATTCAGTCAGTAGCTTCAAACATTTCTGGTATATGAAAAACATGTTTTTCAATGGCAAAAATCAATGAATATTGTAAATGCACAAACAGTAATATCTCCACATTGCACGGTGCAATTCTGAAATTTTTAGCTTTTTCCTGTTAATCCTAGCATGATAAAGAAGATTCAAAGAGAGTGAGATGCCAGCTCCTTTCATTCAGTCAGTAGCTTCAAACATTTCTGGACGTTTTTCAATGGCAAAAATCAATGAATATTGTAAATGCACAAACAGTAATATCTCCACATTGCACGGTGCAATTCTGAAATTTTTAGCTTTTTCCTGTTAATCCTAGCATGATAAAGAAGATTCAAAGAGAGTGAGATGCCAGCTCCTTTCATTCAGTCAGTAGCTTCAAACATTTCTGGACGTTTTTCAATGGCAAAAATCAATGAATATTGTAAATGCACAAACAGTAATATCTCCACATTGCACGGTGCAATTCTGAAATTTTTAGCTTTTTCCTGTTAATCCTAGCATGATAAAGAAGATTCAAAGAGAGTGAGATGCCAGCTCCTTTCATTCAGTCAGTAGCTTCAAACATTTCTGGTATATGAAAAACATGTTTTTCAATGGCAAAAATCAATGAATATTGTAAATGCACAAACAGTAATATCTCCACATTGCACGGTGCAATTCTGAAATTTTTTGCTTTTTCCTGCTAATCCTAGCATGATAAAGAAGATTCAAAGAGAGTGAGATGCCAGCTCCTTTCATTCAGTCAGTAGCTTCAAACATTTCTGGTATATGAAAAACATGTTTTTCAATGGCAAAAATCAATGAATATTGTAAATGCACAAACAGTAATATCTCCACATTGCACGGTGCAATTCTGAAATTTTTAGCTTTTTCCTGTTAATCCTAGCATGATAAAGAAGATTCAAAGAGAGTGAGATGCCAGCTCCTTTCATTCAGTCAGTAGCTTCAAACATTTCTGGACGTTTTTCAATGGCAAAAATCAATGAATATTGTAAATGCACAAACAGTAATATCTCCACATTGCACGGTGCAATTCTGAAATTTTTAGCTTTTTCCTGTTAATCCTAGCATGATAAAGAAGATTCAAAGAGAGTGAGATGCCAGCTCCTTTCATTCAGTCAGTAGCTTCAAACATTTCTGGTATATGAAAAACATGTTTTTCAATGGCAAAAATCAATGAATATTGTAAATGCACAAACAGTAATATCTCCACATTGCACGGTGCAATTCTGAAATTTTTTGCTTTTTCCTGTTAATCCTAGCATGATAAAGAAGATTCAAATAGAGTGAGATGCCAGCTCCTTTCATTCAGTCAGTAGCTTCAAACATTTCTGGTATATGAAAAACATGTTTTTCAATGGCAAAAATCAATGAATATTGTAAATGCACAAACAGTAATATCTCCACATTGCACGGTGCAATTCTGAAATTTTTAGCTTTTTCCTGTTAATCCTAGCATGATAAAGAAGATTCAAAGAGAGTGAGATGCCAGCTCCTTTCATTCAGTCAGTAGCTTCAAACATTTCTGGACGTTTTTCAATGGCAAAAATCAATGAATATTGTAAATGCACAAACAGTAATATCTCCACATTGCACGGTGCAATTCTGAAATTTTTTGCTTTTTCCTGCTAATCCTAGCATGATAAAGAAGATTCAAAGAGAGTGAGATGCCAGCTCCTTTCATTCAGTCAGTAGCTTCAAACATTTCTGGTATATGAAAAACATGTTTTTCAATGGCAAAAATCAATGAATATTGTAAATGCACAAACAGTAATATCTCCACATTGCACGGTGCAATTCTGAAATTTTTTGCTTTTTCCTGCTAATCCTAGCATGATAAAGAAGATTCAAAGAGAGTGAGATGCCAGCTCCTTTCATTCAGTCAGTAGCTTCAAACATTTCTGGTATATGAAAAACATGTTTTTCAATGGCAAAAATCAATGAATATTGTAAATGCACAAACAGTAATATCTCCACATTGCACGGTGCAATTCTGAAATTTTTAGCTTTTTCCTGTTAATCCTAGCATGATAAAGAAGATTCAAAGAGAGTGAGATGCCAGCTCCTTTCATTCAGTCAGTAGCTTCAAACATTTCTGGTATATGAAAAACATGTTTTTCAATGGCAAAAATCAATGAATATTGTAAATGCACAAACAGTAATATCTCCACATTGCACGGTGCAATTCTGAAATTTTTAGCTTTTTCCTGTTAATCCTAGCATGATAAAGAAGATTCAAAGAGAGTGAGATGCCAGCTCCTTTCATTCAGTCAGTAGCTTCAAACATTTCTGGTATATGAAAAACATGTTTTTCAATGGCAAAAATCAATGAATATTGTAAATGCACAAACAGTAATATCTCCACATTGCACGGTGCAATTCTGAAATTTTTAGCTTTTTCCTGTTAATCCTAGCATGATAAAGAAGATTCAAAGAGAGTGAGATGCCAGCTCCTTTCATTCAGTCAGTAGCTTCAAACATTTCTGGACGTTTTTCAATGGCAAAAATCAATGAATATTGTAAATGCACAAACAGTAATATCTCCACATTGCACGGTGCAATTCTGAAATTTTTTGCTTTTTCCTGCTAATCCTAGCATGATAAAGAAGATTCAAAGAGAGTGAGATGCCAGCTCCTTTCATTCAGTCAGTAGCTTCAAACATTTCTGGTATATGAAAAACATGTTTTTCAATGGCAAAAATCAATGAATATTGTAAATGCACAAACAGTAATATCTCCACATTGCACGGTGCAATTCTGAAATTTTTTGCTTTTTCCTGCTAATCCTAGCATGATAAAGAAGATTCAAAGAGAGTGAGATGCCAGCTCCTTTCATTCAGTCAGTAGCTTCAAACATTTCTGGTATATGAAAAACATGTTTTTCAATGGCAAAAATCAATGAATATTGTAAATGCACAAACAGTAATATCTCCACATTGCACGGTGCAATTCTGAAATTTTTAGCTTTTTCCTGTTAATCCTAGCATGATAAAGAAGATTCAAAGAGAGTGAGATGCCAGCTCCTTTCATTCAGTCAGTAGCTTCAAACATTTCTGGTATATGAAAAACATGTTTTTCAATGGCAAAAATCAATGAATATTGTAAATGCACAAACAGTAATATCTCCACATTGCACGGTGCAATTCTGAAATTTTTTGCTTTTTCCTGCTAATCCTAGCATGATAAAGAAGATTCAAAGAGAGTGAGATGCCAGCTCCTTTCATTCAGTCAGTAGCTTCAAACATTTCTGGTATATGAAAAACATGTTTTTCAATGGCAAAAATCAATGAATATTGTAAATGCACAAACAGTAATATCTCCACATTGCACGGTGCAATTCTGAAATTTTTAGCTTTTTCCTGCTAATCCTAGCATGATAAAGAAGATTCAAAGAGAGTGAGATGCCAGCTCCTTTCATTCAGTCAGTAGCTTCAAACATTTCTGGACGTTTTTCAATGGCAAAAATCAATGAATATTGTAAATGCACAAACAGTAATATCTCCACATTGCACGGTGCAATTCTGAAATTTTTTGCTTTTTCCTGTTAATCCTAGCATGATAAAGAAGATTCAAAGAGAGTGAGATGCCAGCTCCTTTCATTCAGTCAGTAGCTTCAAACATTTCTGGTATATGAAAAACATGTTTTTCAATGGCAAAAATCAATGAATATTGTAAATGCACAAACAGTAATATCTCCACATTGCACGGTGCAATTCTGAAATTTTTTGCTTTTTCCTGCTAATCCTAGCATGATAAAGAAGATTCAAAGAGAGTGAGATGCCAGCTCCTTTCATTCAGTCAGTAGCTTCAAACATTTCTGGACGTTTTTCAATATCAAAAATCAATGAATATTGTAAATGCACAAACAGTAATATCTCCACTTTGCACGGTGCAATTCTGAAATTTTTTGCTTTTTCCTGTTAATCCTAGCATGATAAAGAAGATTCAAAGAGAGTGAGATGCCAGCTCCTTTCATTCAGTCAGTAGCTTCAAACATTTCTGGTATATGAAAAACATGTTTTTCAATGGCAAAAATCAATGAATATTGTAAATGCACAAACAGTAATATCTCCACATTGCACGGTGCAATTCTGAAATTTTTAGCTTTTTCCTGTTAATCCTAGCATGATAAAGAAGATTCAAAGAGAGTGAGATGCCAGCTCCTTTCATTCAGTCAGTAGCTTCAAACATTTCTGGTATATGAAAAACATGTTTTTCAATGGCAAAAATCAATGAATATTGTAAATGCACAAACAGTAATATCTCCACATTGCACGGTGCAATTCTGAAATTTTTAGCTTTTTCCTGTTAATCCTAGCATGATAAAGAAGATTCAAAGAGAGTGAGATGCCAGCTCCTTTCATTCAGTCAGTAGCTTCAAACATTTCTGGACGTTTTTCAATGGCAAAAATCAATGAATATTGTAAATGCACAAACAGTAATATCTCCACATTGCACGGTGCAATTCTGAAATTTTTTGCTTTTTCCTGTTAATCCTAGCATGATAAAGAAGATTCAAAGAGAGTGAGATGCCAGCTCCTTTCATTCAGTCAGTAGCTTCAAACATTTCTGGTATATGAAAAACATGTTTTTCAATGGCAAAAATCAATGAATATTGTAAATGCACAAACAGTAATATCTCCACATTGCACGGTGCAATTCTGAAATTTTTAGCTTTTTCCTGTTAATCCTAGCATGATAAAGAAGATTCAAAGAGAGTGAGATGCCAGCTCCTTTCATTCAGTCAGTAGCTTCAAACATTTCTGGACGTTTTTCAATGGCAAAAATCAATGAATATTGTAAATGCACAAACAGTAATATCTCCACATTGCACGGTGCAATTCTGAAATTTTTTGCTTTTTCCTGCTAATCCTAGCATGATAAAGAAGATTCAAAGAGAGTGAGATGCCAGCTCCTTTCATTCAGTCAGTAGCTTCAAACATTTCTGGTATATGAAAAACATGTTTTTCAATGGCAAAAATCAATGAATATTGTAAATGCACAAACAGTAATATCTCCACATTGCACGGTGCAATTCTGAAATTTTTAGCTTTTTCCTGTTAATCCTAGCATGATAAAGAAGATTCAAAGAGAGTGAGATGCCAGCTCCTTTCATTCAGTCAGTAGCTTCAAACATTTCTGGTATATGAAAAACATGTTTTTCAATGGCAAAAATCAATGAATATTGTAAATGCACAAACAGTAATATCTCCACATTGCACGGTGCAATTCTGAAATTTTTAGCTTTTTCCTGTTAATCCTAGCATGATAAAGAAGATTCAAAGAGAGTGAGATGCCAGCTCCTTTCATTCAGTCAGTAGCTTCAAACATTTCTGGTATATGAAAAACATGTTTTTCAATGACAAAAATCAATGAATATTGTAAATGCACAAACAGTAATATCTCCACATTGCACGGTGCAATTCTGAAATTTTTAGCTTTTTCCTGTTAATCCTAGCATGATAAAGAAGATTCAAAGAGAGTGAGATGCCAGCTCCTTTCATTCAGTCAGTAGCTTCAAACATTTCTGGTATATGAAAAACATGTTTTTCAATGGCAAAAATCAATGAATATTGTAAATGCACAAACAGTAATATCTCCACATTGCACGGTGCAATTCTGAAATTTTTAGCTTTTTCCTGTTAATCCTAGCATGATAAAGAAGATTCAAAGAGAGTGAGATGCCAGCTCCTTTCATTCAGTCAGTAGCTTCAAACATTTCTGGTATATGAAAAACATGTTTTTCAATGGCAAAAATCAATGAATATTGTAAATGCACAAACAGTAATATCTCCACATTGCACGGTGCAATTCTGAAATTTTTTGCTTTTTCCTGTTAATCCTAGCATGATAAAGAAGATTCAAAGAGAGTGAGATGCCAGCTCCTTTCATTCAGTCAGTAGCTTCAAACATTTCTGGTATATGAAAAACATGTTTTTCAATGGCAAAAATCAATGAATATTGTAAATGCACAAACAGTAATATCTCCACATTGCACGGTGCAATTCTGAAATTTTTAGCTTTTTCCTGTTAATCCTAGCATGATAAAGAAGATTCAAAGAGAGTGAGATGCCAGCTCCTTTCATTCAGTCAGTAGCTTCAAACATTTCTGGACGTTTTTCAATGGCAAAAATCAATGAATATTGTAAATGCACAAACAGTAATATCTCCACATTGCACGGTGCAATTCTGAAATTTTTAGCTTTTTCCTGTTAATCCTAGCATGATAAAGAAGATTCAAAGAGAGTGAGATGCCAGCTCCTTTCATTCAGTCAGTAGCTTCAAACATTTCTGGACGTTTTTCAATGGCAAAAATCAATGAATATTGTAAATGCACAAACAGTAATATCTCCACATTGCACGGTGCAATTCTGAAATTTTTAGCTTTTTCCTGTTAATCCTAGCATGATAAAGAAGATTCAAAGAGAGTGAGATGCCAGCTCCTTTCATTCAGTCAGTAGCTTCAAACATTTCTGGTATATGAAAAACATGTTTTTCAATGGCAAAAATCAATGAATATTGTAAATGCACAAACAGTAATATCTCCACATTGCACGGTGCAATTCTGAAATTTTTTGCTTTTTCCTGCTAATCCTAGCATGATAAAGAAGATTCAAAGAGAGTGAGATGCCAGCTCCTTTCATTCAGTCAGTAGCTTCAAACATTTCTGGTATATGAAAAACATGTTTTTCAATGGCAAAAATCAATGAATATTGTAAATGCACAAACAGTAATATCTCCACATTGCACGGTGCAATTCTGAAATTTTTAGCTTTTTCCTGTTAATCCTAGCATGATAAAGAAGATTCAAAGAGAGTGAGATGCCAGCTCCTTTCATTCAGTCAGTAGCTTCAAACATTTCTGGACGTTTTTCAATGGCAAAAATCAATGAATATTGTAAATGCACAAACAGTAATATCTCCACATTGCACGGTGCAATTCTGAAATTTTTAGCTTTTTCCTGTTAATCCTAGCATGATAAAGAAGATTCAAAGAGAGTGAGATGCCAGCTCCTTTCATTCAGTCAGTAGCTTCAAACATTTCTGGTATATGAAAAACATGTTTTTCAATGGCAAAAATCAATGAATATTGTAAATGCACAAACAGTAATATCTCCACATTGCACGGTGCAATTCTGAAATTTTTAGCTTTTTCCTGTTAATCCTAGCATGATAAAGAAGATTCAAAGAGAGTGAGATGCCAGCTCCTTTCATTCAGTCAGTAGCTTCAAACATTTCTGGACGTTTTTCAATGGCAAAAATCAATGAATATTGTAAATGCACAAACAGTAATATCTCCACATTGCACGGTGCAATTCTGAAATTTTTTGCTTTTTCCTGCTAATCCTAGCATGATAAAGAAGATTCAAAGAGAGTGAGATGCCAGCTCCTTTCATTCAGTCAGTAGCTTCAAACATTTCTGGTATATGAAAAACATGTTTTTCAATGGCAAAAATCAATGAATATTGTAAATGCACAAACAGTAATATCTCCACATTGCACGGTGCAATTCTGAAATTTTTAGCTTTTTCCTGTTAATCCTAGCATGATAAAGAAGATTCAAAGAGAGTGAGATGCCAGCTCCTTTCATTCAGTCAGTAGCTTCAAACATTTCTGGTATATGAAAAACATGTTTTTCAATGGCAAAAATCAATGAATATTGTAAATGCACAAACAGTAATATCTCCACATTGCACGGTGCAATTCTGAAATTTTTAGCTTTTTCCTGTTAATCCTAGCATGATAAAGAAGATTCAAAGAGAGTGAGATGCCAGCTCCTTTCATTCAGTCAGTAGCTTCAAACATTTCTGGTATATGAAAAACATGTTTTTCAATGACAAAAATCAATGAATATTGTAAATGCACAAACAGTAATATCTCCACATTGCACGGTGCAATTCTGAAATTTTTAGCTTTTTCCTGTTAATCCTAGCATGATAAAGAAGATTCAAAGAGAGTGAGATGCCAGCTCCTTTCATTCAGTCAGTAGCTTCAAACATTTCTGGACGTTTTTCAATGGCAAAAATCAATGAATATTGTAAATGCACAAACAGTAATATCTCCACATTGCACGGTGCAATTCTGAAATTTTTAGCTTTTTCCTGTTAATCCTAGCATGATAAAGAAGATTCAAAGAGAGTGAGATGCCAGCTCCTTTCATTCAGTCAGTAGCTTCAAACATTTCTGGTATATGAAAAACATGTTTTTCAATGGCAAAAATCAATGAATATTGTAAATGCACAAACAGTAATATCTCCACATTGCACGGTGCAATTCTGAAATTTTTAGCTTTTTCCTGCTAATCCTAGCATGATAAAGAAGATTCAAAGAGAGTGAGATGCCAGCTCCTTTCATTCAGTCAGTAGCTTCAAACATTTCTGGTATATGAAAAACATGTTTTTCAATGGCAAAAATCAATGAATATTGTAAATGCACAAACAGTAATATCTCCACATTGCACGGTGCAATTCTGAAATTTTTTGCTTTTTCCTGTTAATCCTAGCATGATAAAGAAGATTCAAAGAGAGTGAGATGCCAGCTCCTTTCATTCAGTCAGTAGCTTCAAACATTTCTGGTATATGAAAAACATGTTTTTCAATGGCAAAAATCAATGAATATTGTAAATGCACAAACAGTAATATCTCCACATTGCACGGTGCAATTCTGAAATTTTTAGCTTTTTCCTGTTAATCCTAGCATGATAAAGAAGATTCAAAGAGAGTGAGATGCCAGCTCCTTTCATTCAGTCAGTAGCTTCAAACATTTCTGGTATATGAAAAACATGTTTTTCAATGGCAAAAATCAATGAATATTGTAAATGCACAAACAGTAATATCTCCACATTGCACGGTGCAATTCTGAAATTTTTAGCTTTTTCCTGTTAATCCTAGCATGATAAAGAAGATTCAAAGAGAGTGAGATGCCAGCTCCTTTCATTCAGTCAGTAGCTTCAAACATTTCTGGACGTTTTTCAATGGCAAAAATCAATGAATATTGTAAATGCACAAACAGTAATATCTCCACATTGCACGGTGCAATTCTGAAATTTTTAGCTTTTTCCTGTTAATCCTAGCATGATAAAGAAGATTCAAAGAGAGTGAGATGCCAGCTCCTTTCATTCAGTCAGTAGCTTCAAACATTTCTGGTATATGAAAAACATGTTTTTCAATGGCAAAAATCAATGAATATTGTAAATGCACAAACAGTAATATCTCCACATTGCACGGTGCAATTCTGAAATTTTTAGCTTTTTCCTGTTAATCCTAGCATGATAAAGAAGATTCAAAGAGAGTGAGATGCCAGCTCCTTTCATTCAGTCAGTAGCTTCAAACATTTCTGGTATATGAAAAACATGTTTTTCAATGGCAAAAATCAATGAATATTGTAAATGCACAAACAGTAATATCTCCACATTGCACGGTGCAATTCTGAAATTTTTAGCTTTTTCCTGTTAATCCTAGCATGATAAAGAAGATTCAAAGAGAGTGAGATGCCAGCTCCTTTCATTCAGTCAGTAGCTTCAAACATTTCTGGTATATGAAAAACATGTTTTTCAATGGCAAAAATCAATGAATATTGTAAATGCACAAACAGTAATATCTCCACATTGCACGGTGCAATTCTGAAATTTTTAGCTTTTTCCTGTTAATCCTAGCATGATAAAGAAGATTCAAAGAGAGTGAGATGCCAGCTCCTTTCATTCAGTCAGTAGCTTCAAACATTTCTGGACGTTTTTCAATGGCAAAAATCAATGAATATTGTAAATGCACAAACAGTAATATCTCCACATTGCACGGTGCAATTCTGAAATTTTTTGCTTTTTCCTGCTAATCCTAGCATGATAAAGAAGATTCAAAGAGAGTGAGATGCCAGCTCCTTTCATTCAGTCAGTAGCTTCAAACATTTCTGGTATATGAAAAACATGTTTTTCAATGGCAAAAATCAATGAATATTGTAAATGCACAAACAGTAATATCTCCACATTGCACGGTGCAATTCTGAAATTTTTTGCTTTTTCCTGCTAATCCTAGCATGATAAAGAAGATTCAAAGAGAGTGAGATGCCAGCTCCTTTCATTCAGTCAGTAGCTTCAAACATTTCTGGTATATGAAAAACATGTTTTTCAATGGCAAAAATCAATGAATATTGTAAATGCACAAACAGTAATATCTCCACATTGCACGGTGCAATTCTGAAATTTTTAGCTTTTTCCTGTTAATCCTAGCATGATAAAGAAGATTCAAAGAGAGTGAGATGCCAGCTCCTTTCATTCAGTCAGTAGCTTCAAACATTTCTGGTATATGAAAAACATGTTTTTCAATGGCAAAAATCAATGAATATTGTAAATGCACAAACAGTAATATCTCCACATTGCACGGTGCAATTCTGAAATTTTTTGCTTTTTCCTGCTAATCCTAGCATGATAAAGAAGATTCAAAGAGAGTGAGATGCCAGCTCCTTTCATTCAGTCAGTAGCTTCAAACATTTCTGGTATATGAAAAACATGTTTTTCAATGGCAAAAATCAATGAATATTGTAAATGCACAAACAGTAATATCTCCACATTGCACGGTGCAATTCTGAAATTTTTAGCTTTTTCCTGCTAATCCTAGCATGATAAAGAAGATTCAAAGAGAGTGAGATGCCAGCTCCTTTCATTCAGTCAGTAGCTTCAAACATTTCTGGACGTTTTTCAATGGCAAAAATCAATGAATATTGTAAATGCACAAACAGTAATATCTCCACATTGCACGGTGCAATTCTGAAATTTTTAGCTTTTTCCTGTTAATCCTAGCATGATAAAGAAGATTCAAAGAGAGTGAGATGCCAGCTCCTTTCATTCAGTCAGTAGCTTCAAACATTTCTGGTATATGAAAAACATGTTTTTCAATGGCAAAAATCAATGAATATTGTAAATGCACAAACAGTAATATCTCCACATTGCACGGTGCAATTCTGAAATTTTTAGCTTTTTCCTGTTAATCCTAGCATGATAAAGAAGATTCAAAGAGAGTGAGATGCCAGCTCCTTTCATTCAGTCAGTAGCTTCAAACATTTCTGGACGTTTTTCAATGGCAAAAATCAATGAATATTGTAAATGCACAAACAGTAATATCTCCACATTGCACGGTGCAATTCTGAAATTTTTTGCTTTTTCCTGTTAATCCTAGCATGATAAAGAAGATTCAAAGAGAGTGAGATGCCAGCTCCTTTCATTCAGTCAGTAGCTTCAAACATTTCTGGTATATGAAAAACATGTTTTTCAATGGCAAAAATCAATGAATATTGTAAATGCACAAACAGTAATATCTCCACATTGCACGGTGCAATTCTGAAATTTTTAGCTTTTTCCTGTTAATCCTAGCATGATAAAGAAGATTCAAAGAGAGTGAGATGCCAGCTCCTTTCATTCAGTCAGTAGCTTCAAACATTTCTGGACGTTTTTCAATGGCAAAAATCAATGAATATTGTAAATGCACAAACAGTAATATCTCCACATTGCACGGTGCAATTCTGAAATTTTTTGCTTTTTCCTGCTAATCCTAGCATGATAAAGAAGATTCAAAGAGAGTGAGATGCCACCTCCTTTCATTCAGTCAGTAGCTTCAAACATTTCTGGTATATGAAAAACATGTTTTTCAATGGCAAAAATCAATGAATATTGTAAATGCACAAACAGTAATATCTCCACATTGCACGGTGCAATTCTGAAATTTTTTGCTTTTTCCTGTTAATCCTATCATGATAAAGAAGATTCAAAGAGAGTGAGATGCCAGCTCCTTTCATTCAGTCAGTAGCTTCAAACATTTCTGGTATATGAAAAACATGTTTTTCAATGGCAAAAATCAATGAATATTGTAAATGCACAAACAGTAATATCTCCACATTGCACGGTGCAATTCTGAAATTTTTAGCTTTTTCCTGTTAATCCTAGCATGATAAAGAAGATTCAAAGAGAGTGAGATGCCAGCTCCTTTCATTCAGTCAGTAGCTTCAAACATTTCTGGACGTTTTTCAATGGCAAAAATCAATGAATATTGTAAATGCACAAACAGTAATATCTCCACATTGCACGGTGCAATTCTGAAATTTTTTGCTTTTTCCTGTTAATCCTAGCATGATAAAGAAGATTCAAAGAGAGTGAGATGCCAGCTCCTTTCATTCAGTCAGTAGCTTCAAACATTTCTGGTATATGAAAAACATGTTTTTCAATGGCAAAAATCAATGAATATTGTAAATGCACAAACAGTAATATCTCCACATTGCACGGTGCAATTCTGAAATTTTTAGCTTTTTCCTGTTAATCCTAGCATGATAAAGAAGATTCAAAGAGAGTGAGATGCCAGCTCCTTTCATTCAGTCAGTAGCTTCAAACATTTCTGGACGTTTTTCAATGGCAAAAATCAATGAATATTGTAAATGCACAAACAGTAATATCTATTGCACGGTGCAATTCTGAAATTTTTTGCTTTTTCCTGCTAATCCTAGCATGATAAAGAAGATTCAAAGAGAGTGAGATGCCAGCTCCTTTCATTCAGTCAGTAGCTTCAAACATTTCTGGTATATGAAAAACATGTTTTTCAATGGCAAAAATCAATGAATATTGTAAATGCACAAACAGTAATATCTCCACATTGCACGGTGCAATTCTGAAATTTTTAGCTTTTTCCTGTTAATCCTAGCATGATAAAGAAGATTCAAAGAGAGTGAGATGCCAGCTCCTTTCATTCAGTCAGTAGCTTCAAACATTTCTGGTATATGAAAAACATGTTTTTCAATGGCAAAAATCAATGAATATTGTAAATGCACAAACAGTAATATCTCCACATTGCACGGTGCAATTCTGAAATTTTTAGCTTTTTCCTGTTAATCCTAGCATGATAAAGAAGATTCAAAGAGAGTGAGATGCCAGCTCCTTTCATTCAGTCAGTAGCTTCAAACATTTCTGGTATATGAAAAACATGTTTTTCAATGGCAAAAATCAATGAATATTGTAAATGCACAAACAGTAATATCTCCACATTGCACGGTGCAATTCTGAAATTTTTAGCTTTTTCCTGTTAATCCTAGCATGATAAAGAAGATTCAAAGAGAGTGAGATGCCAGCTCCTTTCATTCAGTCAGTAGCTTCAAACATTTCTGGTATATGAAAAACATGTTTTTCAATGGCAAAAATCAATGAATATTGTAAATGCACAAACAGTAATATCTCCACATTGCACGGTGCAATTCTGAAATTTTTAGCTTTTTCCTGTTAATCCTAGCATGATAAAGAAGATTCAAAGAGAGTGAGATGCCAGCTCCTTTCATTCAGTCAGTAGCTTCAAACATTTCTGGTATATGAAAAACATGTTTTTCAATGGCAAAAATCAATGAATATTGTAAATGCACAAACAGTAATATCTCCACATTGCACGGTGCAATTCTGAAATTTTTTGCTTTTTCCTGTTAATCCTAGCATGATAAAGAAGATTCAAAGAGAGTGAGATGCCAGCTCCTTTCATTCAGTCAGTAGCTTCAAACATTTCTGGTATATGAAAAACATGTTTTTCAATGGCAAAAATCAATGAATATTGTAAATGCACAAACAGTAATATCTCCACATTGCACGGTGCAATTCTGAAATTTTTAGCTTTTTCCTGTTAATCCTAGCATGATAAAGAAGATTCAAAGAGAGTGAGATGCCAGCTCCTTTCATTCAGTCAGTAGCTTCAAACATTTCTGGACGTTTTTCAATGGCAAAAATCAATGAATATTGTAAATGCACAAACAGTAATATCTCCACATTGCACGGTGCAATTCTGAAATTTTTAGCTTTTTCCTGTTAATCCTAGCATGATAAAGAAGATTCAAAGAGAGTGAGATGCCAGCTCCTTTCATTCAGTCAGTAGCTTCAAACATTTCTGGACGTTTTTCAATGGCAAAAATCAATGAATATTGTAAATGCACAAACAGTAATATCTCCACATTGCACGGTGCAATTCTGAAATTTTTAGCTTTTTCCTGTTAATCCTAGCATGATAAAGAAGATTCAAAGAGAGTGAGATGCCAGCTCCTTTCATTCAGTCAGTAGCTTCAAACATTTCTGGTATATGAAAAACATGTTTTTCAATGGCAAAAATCAATGAATATTGTAAATGCACAAACAGTAATATCTCCACATTGCACGGTGCAATTCTGAAATTTTTTGCTTTTTCCTGCTAATCCTAGCATGATAAAGAAGATTCAAAGAGAGTGAGATGCCAGCTCCTTTCATTCAGTCAGTAGCTTCAAACATTTCTGGTATATGAAAAACATGTTTTTCAATGGCAAAAATCAATGAATATTGTAAATGCACAAACAGTAATATCTCCACATTGCACGGTGCAATTCTGAAATTTTTAGCTTTTTCCTGTTAATCCTAGCATGATAAAGAAGATTCAAAGAGAGTGAGATGCCAGCTCCTTTCATTCAGTCAGTAGCTTCAAACATTTCTGGACGTTTTTCAATGGCAAAAATCAATGAATATTGTAAATGCACAAACAGTAATATCTCCACATTGCACGGTGCAATTCTGAAATTTTTAGCTTTTTCCTGTTAATCCTAGCATGATAAAGAAGATTCAAAGAGAGTGAGATGCCAGCTCCTTTCATTCAGTCAGTAGCTTCAAACATTTCTGGTATATGAAAAACATGTTTTTCAATGGCAAAAATCAATGAATATTGTAAATGCACAAACAGTAATATCTCCACATTGCACGGTGCAATTCTGAAATTTTTTGCTTTTTCCTGTTAATCCTAGCATGATAAAGAAGATTCAAATAGAGTGAGATGCCAGCTCCTTTCATTCAGTCAGTAGCTTCAAACATTTCTGGTATATGAAAAACATGTTTTTCAATGGCAAAAATCAATGAATATTGTAAATGCACAAACAGTAATATCTCCACATTGCACGGTGCAATTCTGAAATTTTTAGCTTTTTCCTGTTAATCCTAGCATGATAAAGAAGATTCAAAGAGAGTGAGATGCCAGCTCCTTTCATTCAGTCAGTAGCTTCAAACATTTCTGGACGTTTTTCAATGGCAAAAATCAATGAATATTGTAAATGCACAAACAGTAATATCTCCACATTGCACGGTGCAATTCTGAAATTTTTAGCTTTTTCCTGTTAATCCTAGCATGATAAAGAAGATTCAAAGAGAGTGAGATGCCAGCTCCTTTCATTCAGTCAGTAGCTTCAAACATTTCTGGTATATGAAAAACATGTTTTTCAATGGCAAAAATCAATGAATATTGTAAATGCACAAACAGTAATATCTCCACATTGCACGGTGCAATTCTGAAATTTTTAGCTTTTTCCTGCTAATCCTAGCATGATAAAGAAGATTCAAAGAGAGTGAGATGCCAGCTCCTTTCATTCAGTCAGTAGCTTCAAACATTTCTGGTATATGAAAAACATGTTTTTCAATGGCAAAAATCAATGAATATTGTAAATGCACAAACAGTAATATCTCCACATTGCACGGTGCAATTCTGAAATTTTTTGCTTTTTCCTGTTAATCCTAGCATGATAAAGAAGATTCAAAGAGAGTGAGATGCCAGCTCCTTTCATTCAGTCAGTAGCTTCAAACATTTCTGGTATATGAAAAACATGTTTTTCAATGGCAAAAATCAATGAATATTGTAAATGCACAAACAGTAATATCTCCACATTGCACGGTGCAATTCTGAAATTTTTAGCTTTTTCCTGTTAATCCTAGCATGATAAAGAAGATTCAAAGAGAGTGAGATGCCAGCTCCTTTCATTCAGTCAGTAGCTTCAAACATTTCTGGTATATGAAAAACATGTTTTTCAATGGCAAAAATCAATGAATATTGTAAATGCACAAACAGTAATATCTCCACATTGCACGGTGCAATTCTGAAATTTTTAGCTTTTTCCTGTTAATCCTAGCATGATAAAGAAGATTCAAAGAGAGTGAGATGCCAGCTCCTTTCATTCAGTCAGTAGCTTCAAACATTTCTGGACGTTTTTCAATGGCAAAAATCAATGAATATTGTAAATGCACAAACAGTAATATCTCCACATTGCACGGTGCAATTCTGAAATTTTTAGCTTTTTCCTGTTAATCCTAGCATGATAAAGAAGATTCAAAGAGAGTGAGATGCCAGCTCCTTTCATTCAGTCAGTAGCTTCAAACATTTCTGGTATATGAAAAACATGTTTTTCAATGGCAAAAATCAATGAATATTGTAAATGCACAAACAGTAATATCTCCACATTGCACGGTGCAATTCTGAAATTTTTAGCTTTTTCCTGTTAATCCTAGCATGATAAAGAAGATTCAAAGAGAGTGAGATGCCAGCTCCTTTCATTCAGTCAGTAGCTTCAAACATTTCTGGTATATGAAAAACATGTTTTTCAATGGCAAAAATCAATGAATATTGTAAATGCACAAACAGTAATATCTCCACATTGCACGGTGCAATTCTGAAATTTTTAGCTTTTTCCTGTTAATCCTAGCATGATAAAGAAGATTCAAAGAGAGTGAGATGCCAGCTCCTTTCATTCAGTCAGTAGCTTCAAACATTTCTGGTATATGAAAAACATGTTTTTCAATGGCAAAAATCAATGAATATTGTAAATGCACAAACAGTAATATCTCCACATTGCACGGTGCAATTCTGAAATTTTTAGCTTTTTCCTGTTAATCCTAGCATGATAAAGAAGATTCAAAGAGAGTGAGATGCCAGCTCCTTTCATTCAGTCAGTAGCTTCAAACATTTCTGGACGTTTTTCAATGGCAAAAATCAATGAATATTGTAAATGCACAAACAGTAATATCTCCACATTGCACGGTGCAATTCTGAAATTTTTTGCTTTTTCCTGCTAATCCTAGCATGATAAAGAAGATTCAAAGAGAGTGAGATGCCAGCTCCTTTCATTCAGTCAGTAGCTTCAAACATTTCTGGTATATGAAAAACATGTTTTTCAATGGCAAAAATCAATGAATATTGTAAATGCACAAACAGTAATATCTCCACATTGCACGGTGCAATTCTGAAATTTTTTGCTTTTTCCTGCTAATCCTAGCATGATAAAGAAGATTCAAAGAGAGTGAGATGCCAGCTCCTTTCATTCAGTCAGTAGCTTCAAACATTTCTGGTATATGAAAAACATGTTTTTCAATGGCAAAAATCAATGAATATTGTAAATGCACAAACAGTAATATCTCCACATTGCACGGTGCAATTCTGAAATTTTTAGCTTTTTCCTGTTAATCCTAGCATGATAAAGAAGATTCAAAGAGAGTGAGATGCCAGCTCCTTTCATTCAGTCAGTAGCTTCAAACATTTCTGGTATATGAAAAACATGTTTTTCAATGGCAAAAATCAATGAATATTGTAAATGCACAAACAGTAATATCTCCACATTGCACGGTGCAATTCTGAAATTTTTTGCTTTTTCCTGCTAATCCTAGCATGATAAAGAAGATTCAAAGAGAGTGAGATGCCAGCTCCTTTCATTCAGTCAGTAGCTTCAAACATTTCTGGTATATGAAAAACATGTTTTTCAATGGCAAAAATCAATGAATATTGTAAATGCACAAACAGTAATATCTCCACATTGCACGGTGCAATTCTGAAATTTTTAGCTTTTTCCTGCTAATCCTAGCATGATAAAGAAGATTCAAAGAGAGTGAGATGCCAGCTCCTTTCATTCAGTCAGTAGCTTCAAACATTTCTGGACGTTTTTCAATGGCAAAAATCAATGAATATTGTAAATGCACAAACAGTAATATCTCCACATTGCACGGTGCAATTCTGAAATTTTTAGCTTTTTCCTGTTAATCCTAGCATGATAAAGAAGATTCAAAGAGAGTGAGATGCCAGCTCCTTTCATTCAGTCAGTAGCTTCAAACATTTCTGGTATATGAAAAACATGTTTTTCAATGGCAAAAATCAATGAATATTGTAAATGCACAAACAGTAATATCTCCACATTGCACGGTGCAATTCTGAAATTTTTTGCTTTTTCCTGCTAATCCTAGCATGATAAAGAAGATTCAAAGAGAGTGAGATGCCAGCTCCTTTCATTCAGTCAGTAGCTTCAAACATTTCTGGTATATGAAAAACATGTTTTTCAATGGCAAAAATCAATGAATATTGTAAATGCACAAACAGTAATATCTCCACATTGCACGGTGCAATTCTGAAATTTTTAGCTTTTTCCTGTTAATCCTAGCATGATAAAGAAGATTCAAAGAGAGTGAGATGCCAGCTCCTTTCATTCAGTCAGTAGCTTCAAACATTTCTGGTATATGAAAAACATGTTTTTCAATGGCAAAAATCAATGAATATTGTAAATGCACAAACAGTAATATCTCCACATTGCACGGTGCAATTCTGAAATTTTTAGCTTTTTCCTGTTAATCCTAGCATGATAAAGAAGATTCAAAGAGAGTGAGATGCCAGCTCCTTTCATTCAGTCAGTAGCTTCAAACATTTCTGGACGTTTTTCAAAGGCAAAAATCAATGAATATTGTAAATGCACAAACAGTAATATCTCCACATTGCACGGTGCAATTCTGAAATTTTTAGCTTTTTCCTGTTAATCCTAGCATGATAAAGAAGATTCAAAGAGAGTGAGATGCCAGCTCCTTTCATTCAGTCAGTAGCTTCAAACATTTCTGGACGTTTTTCAATGGCAAAAATCAATGAATATTGTAAATGCACAAACAGTAATATCTCCACATTGCACGGTGCAATTCTGAAATTTTTAGCTTTTTCCTGTTAATCCTAGCATGATAAAGAAGATTCAAAGAGAGTGAGATGCCAGCTCCTTTCATTCAGTCCGTAGCTTCAAACATTTCTGGTATATGAAAAACATGTTTTTCAATGGCAAAAATCAATGAATATTGTAAATGCACAAACAGTAATATCTCCACATTGCACGGTGCAATTCTGAAATTTTTAGCTTTTTCCTGCTAATCCTAGCATGATAAAGAAGATTCAAAGAGAGTGAGATGCCAGCTCCTTTCATTCAGTCAGTAGCTTCAAACATTTCTGGTATATGAAAAACATGTTTTTCAATGGCAAAAATCAATGAATATTGTAAATGCACAAACAGTAATATCTCCACATTGCACGGTGCAATTCTGAAATTTTTAGCTTTTTCCTGTTAATCCTAGCATGATAAAGAAGATTCAAAGAGAGTGAGATGCCAGCTCCTTTCATTCAGTCAGTATCTTCAAACATTTCTGGTATATGAAAAACATGTTTTTCAATGGCAAAAATCAATGAATATTGTAAATGCACAAACAGTAATATCTCCACATTGCACGGTGCAATTCTGAAATTTTTAGCTTTTTCCTGTTAATCCTAGCATGATAAAGAAGATTCAAAGAGAGTGAGATGCCAGCTCCTTTCATTCAGTCAGTAGCTTCAAACATTTCTGGACGTTTTTCAATGGCAAAAATCAATGAATATTGTAAATGCACAAACAGTAATATCTCCACATTGCACGGTGCAATTCTGAAATTTTTAGCTTTTTCCTGTTAATCCTAGCATGATAAAGAAGATTCAAAGAGAGTGAGATGCCAGCTCCTTTCATTCAGTCAGTAGCTTCAAACATTTCTGGTATATGAAAAACATGTTTTTCAATGGCAAAAATCAATGAATATTGTAAATGCACAAACAGTAATATCTCCACATTGCACGGTGCAATTCTGAAATTTTTAGCTTTTTCCTGTTAATCCTAGCATGATAAAGAAGATTCAAAGAGAGTGAGATGCCAGCTCCTTTCATTCAGTCAGTAGCTTCAAACATTTCTGGACGTTTTTCAATGGCAAAAATCAATGAATATTGTAAATGCACAAACAGTAATATCTCCACATTGCACGGTGCAATTCTGAAATTTTTTGCTTTTTCCTGCTAATCCTAGCATGATAAAGAAGATTCAAAGAGAGTGAGATGCCAGCTCCTTTCATTCAGTCAGTAGCTTCAAACATTTCTGGACGTTTTTCAATGGCAAAAATCAATGAATATTGTAAATGCACAAACAGTAATATCTCCACATTGCACGGTGCAATTCTGAAATTTTTTGCTTTTTCCTGTTAATCCTAGCATGATAAAGAAGATTCAAAGAGAGTGAGATGCCAGCTCCTTTCATTCAGTCAGTAGCTTCAAACATTTCTGGTATATGAAAAACATGTTTTTCAATGGCAAAAATCAATGAATATTGTAAATGCACAAACAGTAATATCTCCACATTGCACGGTGCAATTCTGAAATTTTTAGCTTTTTCCTGTTAATCCTAGCATGATAAAGAAGATTCAAAGAGAGTGAGATGCCAGCTCCTTTCATTCAGTCAGTAGCTTCAAACATTTCTGGTATATGAAAAACATGTTTTTCAATGGCAAAAATCAATGAATATTGTAAATGCACAAACAGTAATATCTCCACATTGCACGGTGCAATTCTGAAATTTTTAGCTTTTTCCTGCTAATCCTAGCATGATAAAGAAGATTCAAAGAGAGTGAGATGCCAGCTCCTTTCATTCAGTCAGTAGCTTCAAACATTTCTGGACGTTTTTCAATGGCAAAAATCAATGAATATTGTAAATGCACAAACAGTAATATCTCCACATTGCACGGTGCAATTCTGAAATTTTTAGCTTTTTCCTGTTAATCCTAGCATGATAAAGAAGATTCAAAGAGAGTGAGATGCCAGCTCCTTTCATTCAGTCAGTAGCTTCAAACATTTCTGGTATATGAAAAACATGTTTTTCAATGGCAAAAATCAATGAATATTGTAAATGCACAAACAGTAATATCTCCACATTGCACGGTGCAATTCTGAAATTTTTAGCTTTTTCCTGTTAATCCTAGCATGATAAAGAAGATTCAAAGAGAGTGAGATGCCAGCTCCTTTCATTCAGTCAGTAGCTTCAAACATTTCTGGACGTTTTTCAATGGCAAAAATCAATGAATATTGTAAATGCACAAACAGTAATATCTCCACATTGCACGGTGCAATTCTGAAATTTTTAGCTTTTTCCTGTTAATCCTAGCATGATAAAGAAGATTCAAAGAGAGTGAGATGCCAGCTCCTTTCATTCAGTCAGTAGCTTCAAACATTTCTGGTATATGAAAAACATGTTTTTCAATGGCAAAAATCAATGAATATTGTAAATGCACAAACAGTAATATCTCCACATTGCACGGTGCAATTCTGAAATTTTTTGCTTTTTCCTGCTAATCCTAGCATGATAAAGAAGATTCAAAGAGAGTGAGATGCCAGC
>NW_027371570.1:0-25879 GCF_046119375.1 Phyllobates terribilis
GGCAAAAATCAATGAATATTGTAAATGCACAAACAGTAATATCTCCACATTGCAAGGTGCAATTCTGAAATTTTTTACTTTTTCCTGCTAATCCTAGCATGATAAAGAAGATTCAAAGAGAGTGAGATGCCAGCTCCTTTCATTCAGTCAGTAGCTTCAAACATTTCTGGTATATGAAAAACATGTTTTTCAATGGCAAAAATCAATGAATATTGTAAATGCACAAACAGTAATATCTCCACATTGCACGGTGCAATTCTGAAATTTTTAGCTTTTTCCTGTTAATCCTAGCATGATAAAGAAGATTCAAAGAGAGTGAGATGCCAGCTCCTTTCATTCAGTCAGTAGCTTCAAACATTTCTGGTATATGAAAAACATGTTTTTCAATGGCAAAAATCAATGAATATTGTAAATGCACAAACAGTAATATCTCCACATTGCAAGGTGCAATTCTGAAATTTTTTGCTTTTTCCTGTTAATCCTAGCATGATAAAGAAGATTCAAAGAGAGTGAGATGCCAGCTCCTTTCATTCAGTCAGTAGCTTCAAACATTTCTGGTATATGAAAAACATGTTTTTCCATGGCAAAAATCAATGAATATTGTAAATGCACAAACAGTAATATCTCCACATTGCACGGTGCAATTCTGAAATTTTTAGCT
Organism: Phyllobates terribilis; assembly: GCF_046119375.1. Taxonomy (NCBI): domain Eukaryota; kingdom Metazoa; phylum Chordata; class Amphibia; order Anura; family Dendrobatidae; genus Phyllobates; species Phyllobates terribilis. Next base: position 662 of record NW_027371570.1, read on the forward strand.
TTTTCCTGTTAATCCTAGCATGATAAAGAAGATTCAAAGAGAGTGAGATGCCAGCTCCTTTCATTCAGTCAGTAGCTTCAAACATTTCTGGTATATGAAAAACATGTTTTTCAATGGCAAAAATCAATGAATATTGTAAATGCACAAACAGTAATATCTCCACATTGCACGGTGCAATTCTGAAATTTTTAGCTTTTTCCTGTTAATCCTAGCATGATAAAGAAGATTCAAAGAGAGTGAGATGCCAGCTCCTTTCATTCAGTCAGTAGCTTCAAACATTTCTGGTATATGAAAAACATGTTTTTCAATGGCAAAAATCAATGAATATTGTAAATGCACAAACAGTAATATCTCCACATTGCAAGGTGCAATTCTGAAATTCTTTGCTTTTTCCTGTTAATCCTAGCATGATAAAGAAGATTCAAAGAGAGTGAGATGCCAGCTCCTTTCATTCAGTCAGTAGCTTCAAACATTTCTGGTATATGAAAAACATGTTTTTCAATGGCAAAAATCAATGAATATTGTAAATGCACAAACAGTAATATCTCCACATTGCAAGGTGCAATTCTGAAATTTTTTGCTTTTTCCTGCTAATCCTAGCATGATAAAGAAGATTCAAAGAGAGTGAGATGCCAGCTCCTTTCATTCAGTCAGTAGCTTCAAACATTTCTGGTATATGAAAAACATGTTTTTCAATGGCAAAAATCAATGAATATTGTAAATGCACAAACAGTAATATCTCCACATTGCACGGTGCAATTCTGAATTTTTTAGCTTTTTCCTGTTAATCCTAGCATGATAAAGAAGATTCAAAGAGAGTGAGATGCCAGCTCCTTTCATTCAGTCAGTAGCTTCAAACATTTCTGGTATATGAAAAACATGTTTTTCAATGGCAAAAATCAATGAATATTGTAAATGCACAAACAGTAATATCTCCACATTGCAAGGTGCAATTCTGAAATTTTTTGCTTTTTCCTGCTAATCCTAGCATGATAAAGAAGATTCAAAGAGAGTGAGATGCCAGCTCCTTTCATTCAGTCAGTAGCTTCAAACATTTCTGGTATATGAAAAACATGTTTTTCAATGGCAAAAATCAATGAATATTGTAAATGCACAAACAGTAATATCTCCACATTGCAGGGTGCAATTCTGAAATTTTTAGCTTTTTCCTGTTAATCCTAGCATGATAAAGAAGATTCAGAGTGAGATGCCAGCTCCTTTCATTCAGTCAGTAGCTTCAAACATTTCTGGTATATGAAAAACATGTTTTTCAATGGCAAAAATCAATGAATATTGTAAATGCACAAACAGTAATATCTCCACATTGCACGGTGCAATTCTGAAATTTTTAGCTTTTTCCTGTTAATCCTAGCATGATAAAGAAGATTCAAAGAGAGTGAGATGCCAGCTCCTTTCATTCAGTCAGTAGCTTCAAACATTTCTGGTATATGAAAAACATGTTTTTCAATGGCAAAAATCAATGAATATTGTAAATGCACAAACAGTAATATCTCCACATTGCAAGGTGCAATTCTGAAATTTTTTGCTTTTTCCTGTTAATCCTAGCATGATAAAGAAGATTCAAAGAGAGTGAGATGCCAGCTCCTTTCATTCAGTCAGTAGCTTCAAACATTTCTGGTATATGAAAAACATGTTTTTCAATGGCAAAAATCAATGAATATTGTAAATGCACAAACAGTAATATCTCCACATTGCAAGGTGCAATTCTGAAATTCTTTGCTTTTTCCTGTTAATCCTAGCATGATAAAGAAGATTCAAAGAGAGTGAGATGCCAGCTCCTTTCATTCAGTCAGTAGCTTCAAACATTTCTGGTATATGAAAAACATGTTTTTCAATGGCAAAAATCAATGAATATTGTAAATGCACAAACAGTAATATCTCCACATTGCAAGGTGCAATTCTGAAATTTTTTGCTTTTTCCTGCTAATCCTAGCATGATAAAGAAGATTCAAAGAGAGTGAGATGCCAGCTCCTTTCATTCAGTCAGTAGCTTCAAACATTTCTGGTATATGAAAAACATGTTTTTCAATGGCAAAAATCAATGAATATTGTAAATGCACAAACAGTAATATCTCCACATTGCACGGTGCAATTCTGAAATTTTTAGCTTTTTCCTGTTAATCCTAGCATGATAAAAAAGATTCAAAGAGAGTGAGATGCCAGCTCCTTTCATTCAGTCAGTAGCTTCAAACATTTCTGGTATATGAAAAACATGTTTTTCAATGGCAAAAATCAATGAATATTGTAAATGCACAAACAGTAATATCTCCACATTGCAAGGTGCAATTCTGAAATTTTTTGCTTTTTCCTGCTAATCCTAGCATGATAAAGAAGATTCAAAGAGAGTGAGATGCCAGCTCCTTTCATTCAGTCAGTAGCTTCAAACATTTCTGGTATATGAAAAACATGTTTTTCAATGGCAAAAATCAATGAATATTGTAAATGCACAAACAGTAATATCTCCACATTGCACGGTGCAATTCTGAAATTTTTAGCTTTTTCCTGTTAATCATAGCATGATAAAGAAGATTCAAAGAGAGTGAGATGCCAGCTCCTTTCATTCAGTCAGTAGCTTCAAACATTTCTGGTATATGAAAAACATGTTTTTCAATGGCAAAAATCAATGAATATTGTAAATGCACAAACAGTAATATCTCCACATTGCACGGTGCAATTCTGAAATTTTTAGCTTTTTCCTGTTAATCCTAGCATGATAAAGAAGATTCAAAGAGAGTGAGACCACGAATATTCTTATTTCACTACTTTATGCTACGATTGTTATTCCCCTGTTAAACTGTTTATTAAAAATAAAAAAATATGGTAAAACAAAGAGAGTGAGATGCCAGCTCCTTTCATTCAGTCAGTAGCTTCAAACATTTCTGGTATATGAAAAACATGTTTTTCAATGGCAAAAATCAATGAATATTGTAAATGCACAAACAGTAATATCTCCACATTGCAAGGTGCAATTCTGAAATTTTTTACTTTTTCCTGCTAATCCTAGCATGATAAAGAAGATTCAAAGAGAGTGAGATGCCAGCTCCTTTCATTCAGTCAGTAGCTTCAAACATTTCTGGTATATGAAAAACATGTTTTTCAATGGCAAAAATCAATGAATATTGTAAATGCACAAACAGTAATATCTCCACATTGCACGGTGCAATTCTGAAATTTTTAGCTTTTTCCTGTTAATCCTAGCATGATAAAGAAGATTCAAAGAGAGTGAGATGCCAGCTCCTTTCATTCAGTCAGTAGCTTCAAACATTTCTGGTATATGAAAAACATGTTTTTCAATGGCAAAAATCAATGAATATTGTAAATGCACAAACAGTAATATCTCCACATTGCAAGGTGCAATTCTGAAATATTTTGCTTTTTCCTGCTAATCCTAGCATGATAAAGAAGATTCAAAGAGAGTGAGATGCCAGCTCCTTTCATTCAGTCAGTAGCTTCAAACATTTCTGGTATATGAAAAACATGTTTTTCAATGGCAAAAATCAATGAATATTGTAAATGCACAAACAGTAATATCTCCACATTGCAAGGTGCAATTCTGAAATTTTTTGCTTTTTCCTGTTAATCCTAGCATGATAAAGAAGATTCAAAGAGAGTGAGATGCCAGCTCCTTTCATTCAGTCAGTAGCTTCAAACATTTCTGGTATATGAAAAACGTTTTTCAATGGCAAAAATCAATGAATATTGTAAATGCACAAACAGTAATATCTCCACATTGCAAGGTGCAATTCTGAAATTTTTTGCTTTTTCCTGCTAATCCTAGCATGATAAAGAAGATTCAAAGAGAGTGAGATGCCAGCTCCTTTCATTCAGTCAGTAGCTTCAAACATTTCTGGTATATGAAAAACGTTTTTCAATGGCAAAAATCAATGAATATTGTAAATGCACAAACAGTAATATCTCCACATTGCAAGGTGCAATTCTGAAATTTTTTGCTTTTTCCTGCTAATCCTAGCATGATAAAGAAGATTCAAAGAGAGTGAGATGCCAGCTCCTTTCATTCAGTCAGTAGCTTCAAACATTTCTGGTATATGAAAAACATGTTTTTCAATGGCAAAAATCAATGAATATTGTAAATGCACAAACAGTAATATCTCCACATTGCACGGTGCAATTCTGAAATTTTTTGCTTTTTCCTGTTAATCCTAGCATGATAAAGAAGATTCAAAGAGAGTGAGATGCCAGCTCCTTTCATTCAGTCAGTAGCTTCAAACATTTCTGGTATATGAAAAACATGTTTTTCAATGGCAAAAATCAATGAATATTGTAAATGCACAAACAGTAATATCTCCACATTGCAAGGTGCAATTCTGAAATTTTTTGCTTTTTCCTGCTAATCCTAGCATGATAAAGAAGATTCAAAGAGAGTGAGATGCCAGCTCCTTTCATTCAGTCAGTAGCTTCAAACATTTCTGGTATATGAAAAACATGTTTTTCAATGGCAAAAATCAATGAATATTGTAAATGCACAAACAGTAATATCTCCACATTGCACGGTGCAATTCTGAAATTTTTAGCTTTTTCCTGTTAATCCTAGCATGATAAAGAAGATTCAAAGAGAGTGAGATGCCAGCTCCTTTCATTCAGTCAGTAGCTTCAAACATTTCTGGTATATGAAAAACATGTTTTTCAATGGCAAAAATCAATGAATATTGTAAATGCACAAACAGTAATATCTCCACATTGCAAGGTGCAATTCTGAAATTTTTTACTTTTTCCTGCTAATCCTAGCATGATAAAGAAGATTCAAAGAGAGTGAGATGCCAGCTCCTTTCATTCAGTCAGTAGCTTCAAACATTTCTGGTATATGAAAAACATGTTTTTCAATGGCAAAAATCAATGAATATTGTAAATGCACAAACAGTAATATCTCCACATTGCACGGTGCAATTCTGAAATTTTTAGCTTTTTCCTGTTAATCCTAGCATGATAAAGAAGATTCAAAGAGAGTGAGATGCCAGCTCCTTTCATTCAGTCAGTAGCTTCAAACATTTCTGGTATATGAAAAACATGTTTTTCAATGGCAAAAATCAATGAATATTGTAAATGCACAAACAGTAATATCTCCACATTGCAAGGTGCAATTCTGAAATTTTTTGCTTTTTCCTGCTAATCCTAGCATGATAAAGAAGATTCAAAGAGAGTGAGATGCCAGCTCCTTTCATTCAGTCAGTAGCTTCAAACATTTCTGGTATATGAAAAACATGTTTTTCAATGGCAAAAATCAATGAATATTGTAAATGCACAAACAGTAATATCTCCACATTGCAAGGTGCAATTCTGAAATTTTTTGCTTTTTCCTGTTAATCCTAGCATGATAAAGAAGATTCAAAGAGAGTGAGATGCCAGCTCCTTTCATTCAGTCAGTAGCTTCAAACATTTCTGGTATATGAAAAACGTTTTTCAATGGCAAAAATCAATGAATATTGTAAATGCACAAACAGTAATATCTCCACATTGCAAGGTGCAATTCTGAAATTTTTTGCTTTTTCCTGCTAATCCTAGCATGATAAAGAAGATTCAAAGAGAGTGAGATGCCAGCTCCTTTCATTCAGTCAGTAGCTTCAAACATTTCTGGTATATGAAAAACGTTTTTCAATGGCAAAAATCAATGAATATTGTAAATGCACAAACAGTAATATCTCCACATTGCAAGGTGCAATTCTGAAATTTTTTGCTTTTTCCTGCTAATCCTAGCATGATAAAGAAGATTCAAAGAGAGTGAGATGCCAGCTCCTTTCATTCAGTCAGTAGCTTCAAACATTTCTGGTATATGAAAAACATGTTTTTCCATGGCAAAAATCAATGAATATTGTAAATGCACAAACAGTAATATCTCCACATTGCACGGTGCAATTCTGAAATTTTTAGCTTTTTCCTGTTAATCCTAGCATGATAAAGAAGATTCAAAGAGAGTGAGATGCCAGCTCCTTTCATTCAGTCAGTAGCTTCAAACATTTCTGGTATATGAAAAACATGTTTTTCAATGGCAAAAATCAATGAATATTGTAAATGCACAAACAGTAATATCTCCACATTGCACGGTGCAATTCTGAAATTTTTAGCTTTTTCCTGTTAATCCTAGCATGATAAAGAAGATTCAAAGAGAGTGAGATGCCAGCTCCTTTCATTCAGTCAGTAGCTTCAAACATTTCTGGTATATGAAAAACATGTTTTTCAATGGCAAAAATCAATGAATATTGTAAATGCACAAACAGTAATATCTCCACATTGCAAGGTGCAATTCTGAAATTCTTTGCTTTTTCCTGTTAATCCTAGCATGATAAAGAAGATTCAAAGAGAGTGAGATGCCAGCTCCTTTCATTCAGTCAGTAGCTTCAAACATTTCTGGTATATGAAAAACATGTTTTTCAATGGCAAAAATCAATGAATATTGTAAATGCACAAACAGTAATATCTCCACATTGCAAGGTGCAATTCTGAAATTTTTTGCTTTTTCCTGCTAATCCTAGCATGATAAAGAAGATTCAAAGAGAGTGAGATGCCAGCTCCTTTCATTCAGTCAGTAGCTTCAAACATTTCTGGTATATGAAAAACATGTTTTTCAATGGCAAAAATCAATGAATATTGTAAATGCACAAACAGTAATATCTCCACATTGCACGGTGCAATTCTGAAATTTTTAGCTTTTTCCTGTTAATCCTAGCATGATAAAAAAGATTCAAAGAGAGTGAGATGCCAGCTCCTTTCATTCAGTCAGTAGCTTCAAACATTTCTGGTATATGAAAAACATGTTTTTCAATGGCAAAAATCAATGAATATTGTAAATGCACAAACAGTAATATCTCCACATTGCAAGGTGCAATTCTGAAATTTTTTGCTTTTTCCTGCTAATCCTAGCATGATAAAGAAGATTCAAAGAGAGTGAGATGCCAGCTCCTTTCATTCAGTCAGTAGCTTCAAACATTTCTGGTATATGAAAAACATGTTTTTCAATGGCAAAAATCAATGAATATTGTAAATGCACAAACAGTAATATCTCCACATTGCACGGTGCAATTCTGAAATTTTTAGCTTTTTCCTGTTAATCCTAGCATGATAAAAAAGATTCAAAGAGAGTGAGATGCCAGCTCCTTTCATTCAGTCAGTAGCTTCAAACATTTCTGGTATATGAAAAACATGTTTTTCAATGGCAAAAATCAATGAATATTGTAAATGCACAAACAGTAATATCTCCACATTGCAAGGTGCAATTCTGAAATTTTTTGCTTTTTCCTGCTAATCCTAGCATGATAAAGAAGATTCAAAGAGAGTGAGATGCCAGCTCCTTTCATTCAGTCAGTAGCTTCAAACATTTCTGGTATATGAAAAACATGTTTTTCAATGGCAAAAATCAATGAATATTGTAAATGCACAAACAGTAATATCTCCACATTGCACGGTGCAATTCTGAAATTTTTAGCTTTTTCCTGTTAATCCTAGCATGATAAAGAAGATTCAAAGAGAGTGAGATGCCAGCTCCTTTCATTCAGTCAGTAGCTTCAAACATTTCTGGTATATGAAAAACATGTTTTTCAATGGCAAAAATCAATGAATATTGTAAATGCACAAACAGTAATATCTCCACATTGCACGGTGCAATTCTGAAATTTTTAGCTTTTTCCTGTTAATCCTAGCATGATAAAGAAGATTCAAAGAGAGTGAGATGCCAGCTCCTTTCATTCAGTCAGTAGCTTCAAACATTTCTGGTATATGAAAAACGTTTTTCAATGGCAAAAATCAATGAATATTGTAAATGCACAAACAGTAATATCTCCACATTGCAAGGTGCAATTCTGAAATTTTTTGCTTTTTCCTGCTAATCCTAGCATGATAAAGAAGATTCAAAGAGAGTGAGATGCCAGCTCCTTTCATTCAGTCAGTAGCTTCAAACATTTCTGGTATATGAAAAACGTTTTTCAATGGCAAAAATCAATGAATATTGTAAATGCACAAACAGTAATATCTCCACATTGCAAGGTGCAATTCTGAAATTTTTTGCTTTTTCCTGCTAATCCTAGCATGATAAAGAAGATTCAAAGAGAGTGAGATGCCAGCTCCTTTCATTCAGTCAGTAGCTTCAAACATTTCTGGTATATGAAAAACATGTTTTTCCATGGCAAAAATCAATGAATATTGTAAATGCACAAACAGTAATATCTCCACATTGCACGGTGCAATTCTGAAATTTTTAGCTTTTTCCTGTTAATCCTAGCATGATAAAGAAGATTCAAAGAGAGTGAGATGCCAGCTCCTTTCATTCAGTCAGTAGCTTCAAACATTTCTGGTATATGAAAAACATGTTTTTCAATGGCAAAAATCAATGAATATTGTAAATGCACAAACAGTAATATCTCCACATTGCACGGTGCAATTCTGAAATTTTTAGCTTTTTCCTGTTAATCCTAGCATGATAAAGAAGATTCAAAGAGAGTGAGATGCCAGCTCCTTTCATTCAGTCAGTAGCTTCAAACATTTCTGGTATATGAAAAACATGTTTTTCAATGGCAAAAATCAATGAATATTGTAAATGCACAAACAGTAATATCTCCACATTGCAAGGTGCAATTCTGAAATTCTTTGCTTTTTCCTGTTAATCCTAGCATGATAAAGAAGATTCAAAGAGAGTGAGATGCCAGCTCCTTTCATTCAGTCAGTAGCTTCAAACATTTCTGGTATATGAAAAACATGTTTTTCAATGGCAAAAATCAATGAATATTGTAAATGCACAAACAGTAATATCTCCACATTGCAAGGTGCAATTCTGAAATTTTTTGCTTTTTCCTGCTAATCCTAGCATGATAAAGAAGATTCAAAGAGAGTGAGATGCCAGCTCCTTTCATTCAGTCAGTAGCTTCAAACATTTCTGGTATATGAAAAACATGTTTTTCAATGGCAAAAATCAATGAATATTGTAAATGCACAAACAGTAATATCTCCACATTGCACGGTGCAATTCTGAATTTTTTAGCTTTTTCCTGTTAATCCTAGCATGATAAAGAAGATTCAAAGAGAGTGAGATGCCAGCTCCTTTCATTCAGTCAGTAGCTTCAAACATTTCTGGTATATGAAAAACATGTTTTTCAATGGCAAAAATCAATGAATATTGTAAATGCACAAACAGTAATATCTCCACATTGCAAGGTGCAATTCTGAAATTTTTTGCTTTTTCCTGCTAATCCTAGCATGATAAAGAAGATTCAAAGAGAGTGAGATGCCAGCTCCTTTCATTCAGTCAGTAGCTTCAAACATTTCTGGTATATGAAAAACATGTTTTTCAATGGCAAAAATCAATGAATATTGTAAATGCACAAACAGTAATATCTCCACATTGCACGGTGCAATTCTGAAATTTTTAGCTTTTTCCTGTTAATCCTAGCATGATAAAGAAGATTCAAAGAGAGTGAGATGCCAGCTCCTTTCATTCAGTCAGTAGCTTCAAACATTTCTGGTATATGAAAAACATGTTTTTCAATGGCAAAAATCAATGAATATTGTAAATGCACAAACAGTAATATCTCCACATTGCACGGTGCAATTCTGAAATTTTTAGCTTTTTCCTGTTAATCCTAGCATGATAAAGATTCAAAGAGAGTGAGATGCCAGCTCCTTTCATTCAGTCAGTAGCTTCAAACATTTCTGGTATATGAAAAACATGTTTTTCAATGGCAAAAATCAATGAATATTGTAAATGCACAAACAGTAATATCTCCACATTGCAAGGTGCAATTCTGAAATTTTTTGCTTTTTCCTGTTAATCCTAGCATGATAAAGAAGATTCAAAGAGAGTGAGATGCCAGCTCCTTTCATTCAGTCAGTAGCTTCAAACATTTCTGGTATATGAAAAACATGTTTTTCAATGGCAAAAATCAATGAATATTGTAAATGCACAAACAGTAATATCTCCACATTGCAAGGTGCAATTCTGAAATTCTTTGCTTTTTCCTGTTAATCCTAGCATGATAAAGAAGATTCAAAGAGAGTGAGATGCCAGCTCCTTTCATTCAGTCAGTAGCTTCAAACATTTCTGGTATATGAAAAACATGTTTTTCAATGGCAAAAATCAATGAATATTGTAAATGCACAAACAGTAATATCTCCACATTACAAGGTGCAATTCTGAAATTTTTTGCTTTTTCCTGCTAATCCTAGCATGATAAAGAAGATTCAAAGAGAGTGAGATGCCAGCTCCTTTCATTCAGTCAGTAGCTTCAAACATTTCTGGTATATGAAAAACATGTTTTTCAATGGCAAAAATCAATGAATATTGTAAATGCACAAACAGTAATATCTCCACATTGCACGGTGCAATTCTGAAATTTTTAGCTTTTTCCTGTTAATCCTAGCATGATAAAAAAGATTCAAAGAGAGTGAGATGCCAGCTCCTTTCATTCAGTCAGTAGCTTCAAACATTTCTGGTATATGAAAAACATGTTTTTCAATGGCAAAAATCAATGAATATTGTAAATGCACAAACAGTAATATCTCCACATTGCAAGGTGCAATTCTGAAATTTTTTGCTTTTTCCTGCTAATCCTAGCATGATAAAGAAGATTCAAAGAGAGTGAGATGCCAGCTCCTTTCATTCAGTCAGTAGCTTCAAACATTTCTGGTATATGAAAAACATGTTTTTCAATGGCAAAAATCAATGAATATTGTAAATGCACAAACAGTAATATCTCCACATTGCACGGTGCAATTCTGAAATTTTTAGCTTTTTCCTGTTAATCCTAGCATGATAAAGAAGATTCAAAGAGAGTGAGATGCCAGCTCCTTTCATTCAGTCAGTAGCTTCAAACATTTCTGGTATATGAAAAACATGTTTTTCAATGGCAAAAATCAATGAATATTGTAAATGCACAAACAGTAATATCTCCACATTGCACGGTGCAATTCTGAAATTTTTAGCTTTTTCCTGTTAATCCTAGCATGATAAAGAAGATTCAAAGAGAGTGAGATGCCAGCTCCTTTCATTCAGTCAGTAGCTTCAAACATTTCTGGTATATGAAAAACATGTTTTTCAATGGCAAAAATCAATGAATATTGTAAATGCACAAACAGTAATATCTCCACATTGCAAGGTGCAATTCTGAAATTTTTTACTTTTTCCTGCTAATCCTAGCATGATAAAGAAGATTCAAAGAGAGTGAGATGCCAGCTCCTTTCATTCAGTCAGTAGCTTCAAACATTTCTGGTATATGAAAAACATGTTTTTCAATGGCAAAAATCAATGAATATTGTAAATGCACAAACAGTAATATCGCCACATTGCACGGTGCAATTCTGAAATTTTTAGCTTTTTCCTGTTAATCCTAGCATGATAAAGAAGATTCAAAGAGAGTGAGATGCCAGCTCCTTTCATTCAGTCAGTAGCTTCAAACATTTCTGGTATATGAAAAACATGTTTTTCAATGGCAAAAATCAATGAATATTGTAAATGCACAAACAGTAATATCTCCACATTGCAAGGTGCAATTCTGAAATTTTTTGCTTTTTCCTGCTAATCCTAGCATGATAAAGAAGATTCAAAGAGAGTGAGATGCCAGCTCCTTTCATTCAGTCAGTAGCTTCAAACATTTCTGGTATATGAAAAACATGTTTTTCAATGGCAAAAATCAATGAATATTGTAAATGCACAAACAGTAATATCTCCACATTGCAAGGTGCAATTCTGAAATTTTTTGCTTTTTCCTGTTAATCCTAGCATGATAAAGAAGATTCAAAGAGAGTGAGATGCCAGCTCCTTTCATTCAGTCAGTAGCTTCAAACATTTCTGGTATATGAAAAACGTTTTTCAATGGCAAAAATCAATGAATATTGTAAATGCACAAACAGTAATATCTCCACATTGCAAGGTGCAATTCTGAAATTTTTTGCTTTTTCCTGCTAATCCTAGCATGATAAAGAAGATTCAAAGAGAGTGAGATGCCAGCTCCTTTCATTCAGTCAGTAGCTTCAAACATTTCTGGTATATGAAAAACGTTTTTCAATGGCAAAAATCAATGAATATTGTAAATGCACAAACAGTAATATCTCCACATTGCAAGGTGCAATTCTGAAATTTTTTGCTTTTTCCTGCTAATCCTAGCATGATAAAGAAGATTCAAAGAGAGTGAGATGCCAGCTCCTTTCATTCAGTCAGTAGCTTCAAACATTTCTGGTATATGAAAAACATGTTTTTCCATGGCAAAAATCAATGAATATTGTAAATGCACAAACAGTAATATCTCCACATTGCACGGTGCAATTCTGAAATTTTTAGCTTTTTCCTGTTAATCCTAGCATGATAAAGAAGATTCAAAGAGAGTGAGATGCCAGCTCCTTTCATTCAGTCAGTAGCTTCAAACATTTCTGGTATATGAAAAACATGTTTTTCAATGGCAAAAATCAATGAATATTGTAAATGCACAAACAGTAATATCTCCACATTGCACGGTGCAATTCTGAAATTTTTAGCTTTTTCCTGTTAATCCTAGCATGATAAAGAAGATTCAAAGAGAGTGAGATGCCAGCTCCTTTCATTCAGTCAGTAGCTTCAAACATTTCTGGTATATGAAAAACATGTTTTTCAATGGCAAAAATCAATGAATATTGTAAATGCACAAACAGTAATATCTCCACATTGCAAGGTGCAATTCTGAAATTCTTTGCTTTTTCCTGTTAATCCTAGCATGATAAAGAAGATTCAAAGAGAGTGAGATGCCAGCTCCTTTCATTCAGTCAGTAGCTTCAAACATTTCTGGTATATGAAAAACATGTTTTTCAATGGCAAAAATCAATGAATATTGTAAATGCACAAACAGTAATATCTCCACATTGCAAGGTGCAATTCTGAAATTTTTTGCTTTTTCCTGCTAATCCTAGCATGATAAAGAAGATTCAAAGAGAGTGAGATGCCAGCTCCTTTCATTCAGTCAGTAGCTTCAAACATTTCTGGTATATGAAAAACATGTTTTTCAATGGCAAAAATCAATGAATATTGTAAATGCACAAACAGTAATATCTCCACATTGCACGGTGCAATTCTGAAATTTTTAGCTTTTTCCTGTTAATCCTAGCATGATAAAGAAGATTCAAAGAGAGTGAGATGCCAGCTCCTTTCATTCAGTCAGTAGCTTCAAACATTTCTGGTATATGAAAAACATGTTTTTCAATGGCAAAAATCAATGAATATTGTAAATGCACAAACAGTAATATCTCCACATTGCAAGGTGCAATTCTGAAATTTTTTGCTTTTTCCTGCTAATCCTAGCATGATAAAGAAGATTCAAAGAGAGTGAGATGCCAGCTCCTTTTATTCAGCCAGTAGCTTCAAACATTTCTGGTATATGAAAAACATGTTTTTCAATGGCAAAAATCAATGAATATTGTAAATGCACAAACAGTAATATCTCCACATTGCACGGTGCAATTCTGAAATTTTTAGCTTTTTCCTGTTAATCCTAGCATGATAAAGAAGATTCAAAGAGAGTGAGATGCCAGCTCCTTTCATTCAGTCAGTAGCTTCAAACATTTCTGGTATATGAAAAACATGTTTTTCAATGGCAAAAATCAATGAATATTGTAAATGCACAAACAGTAATATCTCCACATTGCACGGTGCAATTCTGAAATTTTTAGCTTTTTCCTGTTAATCCTAGCATGATAAAGAAGATTCAAAGAGAGTGAGATGCCAGCTCCTTTCATTCAGTCAGTAGCTTCAAACATTTCTGGTATATGAAAAACATGTTTTTCAATGGCAAAAATCAATGAATATTGTAAATGCACAAACAGTAATATCTCCACATTGCATGGTGCAATTCTGAAATTTTTTGCTTTTTCCTGTTAATCCTAGCATGATAAAGAAGATTCAAAGAGAGTGAGATGCCAGCTCCTTTCATTCAGTCAGTAGCTTCAAACATTTCTGGTATATGAAAAACATGTTTTTCAATGGCAAAAATCAATGAATATTGTAAATGCACAAACAGTAATATCTCCACATTGCACGGTGCAATTCTGAAATTTTTAGCTTTTTCCTGTTAATCCTAGCATGATAAAGAAGATTCAAAGAGAGTGAGATGCCAGCTCCTTTCATTCAGTCAGTAGCTTCAAACATTTCTGGTATATGAAAAACATGTTTTTCAATGGCAAAAATCAATGAATATTGTAAATGCACAAACAGTAATATCTCCACATTGCAAGGTGCAATTCTGAAATTCTTTGCTTTTTCCTGTTAATCCTAGCATGATAAAGAAGATTCAAAGAGAGTGAGATGCCAGCTCCTTTCATTCAGTCAGTAGCTTCAAACATTTCTGGTATATGAAAAACATGTTTTTCAATGGCAAAAATCAATGAATATTGTAAATGCACAAACAGTAATATCTCCACATTGCACGGTGCAATTCTGAAATTTTTTGCTTTTTCCTGTTAATCCTAGCATGATAAAGAAGATTCAAAGAGAGTGAGATGCCAGCTCCTTTCATTCAGTCAGTAGCTTCAAACATTTCTGGTATATGAAAAACATGTTTTTCAATGGCAAAAATCAATGAATATTGTAAATGCACAAACAGTAATATCTCCACATTGCAAGGTGCAATTCTGAAATTTTTTGCTTTTTCCTGCTAATCCTAGCATGATAAAGAAGATTCAAAGAGAGTGAGATGCCAGCTCCTTTCATTCAGTCAGTAGCTTCAAACATTTCTGGTATATGAAAAACATGTTTTTCAATGGCAAAAATCAATGAATATTGTAAATGCACAAACAGTAATATCTCCACATTGCACGGTGCAATTCTGAAATTTTTAGCTTTTTCCTGTTAATCCTAGCATGATAAAGAAGATTCAAAGAGAGTGAGATGCCAGCTCCTTTCATTCAGTCAGTAGCTTCAAACATTTCTGGTATATGAAAAACATGTTTTTCAATGGCAAAAATCAATGAATATTGTAAATGCACAAACAGTAATATCTCCACATTGCAAGGTGCAATTCTGAAATTTTTTACTTTTTCCTGCTAATCCTAGCATGATAAAGAAGATTCAAAGAGAGTGAGATGCCAGCTCCTTTCATTCAGTCAGTAGCTTCAAACATTTCTGGTATATGAAAAACATGTTTTTCAATGGCAAAAATCAATGAATATTGTAAATGCACAAACAGTAATATCTCCACATTGCACGGTGCAATTCTGAAATTTTTAGCTTTTTCCTGTTAATCCTAGCATGATAAAGAAGATTCAAAGAGAGTGAGATGCCAGCTCCTTTCATTCAGTCAGTAGCTTCAAACATTTCTGGTATATGAAAGACATGTTTTTCAATGGCAAAAATCAATGAATATTGTAAATGCACAAACAGTAATATCTCCACATTGCAAGGTGCAATTCTGAAATTTTTTGCTTTTTCCTGCTAATCCTAGCATGATAAAGAAGATTCAAAGAGAGTGAGATGCCAGCTCCTTTCATTCAGTCAGTAGCTTCAAACATTTCTGGTATATGAAAAACATGTTTTTCAATGGCAAAAATCAATGAATATTGTAAATGCACAAACAGTAATATCTCCACATTGCAAGGTGCAATTCTGAAATTTTTTGCTTTTTCCTGTTAATCCTAGCATGATAAAGAAGATTCAAAGAGAGTGAGATGCCAGCTCCTTTCATTCAGTCAGTAGCTTCAAACATTTCTGGTATATGAAAAACATGTTTTTCAATGGCAAAAATCAATGAATATTGTAAATGCACAAACAGTAATATCTCCACATTGCAAGGTGCAATTCTGAAATTTTTTGCTTTTTCCTGCTAATCCTAGCATGATAAAGAAGATTCAAAGAGAGTGAGATGCCAGCTCCTTTCATTCAGTCAGTAGCTTCAAACATTTCTGGTATATGAAAAACGTTTTTCAATGGCAAAAATCAATGAATATTGTAAATGCACAAACAGTAATATCTCCACATTGCAAGGTGCAATTCTGAAATTTTTTGCTTTTTCCTGCTAATCCTAGCATGATAAAGAAGATTCAAAGAGAGTGAGATGCCAGCTCCTTTCATTCAGTCAGTAGCTTCAAACATTTCTGGTATATGAAAAACATGTTTTTCAATGGCAAAAATCAATGAATATTGTAAATGCACAAACAGTAATATCTCCACATTGCATGGTGCAATTCTGAAATTTTTAGCTTTTTCCTGTTAATCCTAGCATGATAAAGAAGATTCAAAGAGAGTGAGATGCCAGCTCCTTTCATTCAGTCAGTAGCTTCAAACATTTCTGGTATATGAAAAACATGTTTTTCAATGGCAAAAATCAATGAATATTGTAAATGCACAAACAGTAATATCTCCACATTGCAAGGTGCAATTCTGAAATTTTTTGCTTTTTCCTGCTAATCCTAGCATGATAAAGAAGATTCAAAGAGAGTGAGATGCCAGCTCCTTTCATTCAGTCAGTAGCTTCAAACATTTCTGGTATATGAAAAACATGTTTTTCAATGGCAAAAATCAATGAATATTGTAAATGCACAAACAGTAATATCTCCACATTGCACGGTGCAATTCTGAAATTTTTAGCTTTTTCCTGTTAATCCTAGCATGATAAAGAAGATTCAAAGAGAGTGAGATGCCAGCTCCTTTCATTCAGTCAGTAGCTTCAAACATTTCTGGTATATGAAAAACATGTTTTTCAATGGCAAAAATCAATGAATATTGTAAATGCACAAACAGTAATATCTCCACATTGCAAGGTGCAATTCTGAAATTTTTTGCTTCCTGTTAATCCTAGCATGATAAAGAAGATTCAAAGAGAGTGAGATGCCAGCTCCTTTCATTCAGTCAGTAGCTTCAAACATTTCTGGTATATGAAAAACATGTTTTTCAATGGCAAAAATCAATGAATATTGTAAATGCACAAACAGTAATATCTCCACATTGCACGGTGCAATTCTGAAATTTTTAGCTTTTTCCTGTTAATCCTAGCATGATAAAGAAGATTCAAAGAGAGTGAGATGCCAGCTCCTTTCATTCAGTCAGTAGCTTCAAACATTTCTGGTATATGAAAAACATGTTTTTCAATGGCAAAAATCAATGAATATTGTAAATGCACAAACAGTAATATCTCCACATTGCAAGGTGCAATTCTGAAATTTTTTGCTTTTTCCTGCTAATCCTAGCATGATAAAGAAGATTCAAAGAGAGTGAGATGCCAGCTCCTTTCATTCAGTCAGTAGCTTCAAACATTTCTGGTATATGAAAAACATGTTTTTCAATGGCAAAAATCAATGAATATTGTAAATGCACAAACAGTAATATCTCCACATTGCAAGGTGCAATTCTGAAATTTTTTGCTTTTTCCTGTTAATCCTAGCATGATAAAGAAGATTCAAAGAGAGTGAGATGCCAGCTCCTTTCATTCAGTCAGTAGCTTCAAACATTTCTGGTATATGAAAAACGTTTTTCAATGGCAAAAATCAATGAATATTGTAAATGCACAAACAGTAATATCTCCACATTGCAAGGTGCAATTCTGAAATTTTTTGCTTTTTCCTGCTAATCCTAGCATGATAAAGAAGATTCAAAGAGAGTGAGATGCCAGCTCCTTTCATTCAGTCAGTAGCTTCAAACATTTCTGGTATATGAAAAACGTTTTTCAATGGCAAAAATCAATGAATATTGTAAATGCACAAACAGTAATATCTCCACATTGCAAGGTGCAATTCTGAAATTTTTTGCTTTTTCCTGCTAATCCTAGCATGATAAAGAAGATTCAAAGAGAGTGAGATGCCAGCTCCTTTCATTCAGTCAGTAGCTTCAAACATTTCTGGTATATGAAAAACATGTTTTTCCATGGCAAAAATCAATGAATATTGTAAATGCACAAACAGTAATATCTCCACATTGCACGGTGCAATTCTGAAATTTTTAGCTTTTTCCTGTTAATCCTAGCATGATAAAGAAGATTCAAAGAGAGTGAGATGCCAGCTCCTTTCATTCAGTCAGTAGCTTCAAACATTTCTGGTATATGAAAAACATGTTTTTCAATGGCAAAAATCAATGAATATTGTAAATGCACAAACAGTAATATCTCCACATTGCACGGTGCAATTCTGAAATTTTTAGCTTTTTCCTGTTAATCCTAGCATGATAAAGAAGATTCAAAGAGAGTGAGATGCCAGCTCCTTTCATTCAGTCAGTAGCTTCAAACATTTCTGGTATATGAAAAACATGTTTTTCAATGGCAAAAATCAATGAATATTGTAAATGCACAAACAGTAATATCTCCACATTGCAAGGTGCAATTCTGAAATTCTTTGCTTTTTCCTGTTAATCCTAGCATGATAAAGAAGATTCAAAGAGAGTGAGATGCCAGCTCCTTTCATTCAGTCAGTAGCTTCAAACATTTCTGGTATATGAAAAACATGTTTTTCAATGGCAAAAATCAATGAATATTGTAAATGCACAAACAGTAATATCTCCACATTGCAAGGTGCAATTCTGAAATTTTTTGCTTTTTCCTGCTAATCCTAGCATGATAAAGAAGATTCAAAGAGAGTGAGATGCCAGCTCCTTTCATTCAGTCAGTAGCTTCAAACATTTCTGGTATATGAAAAACATGTTTTTCAATGGCAAAAATCAATGAATATTGTAAATGCACAAACAGTAATATCTCCACATTGCACGGTGCAATTCTGAAATTTTTAGCTTTTTCCTGTTAATCCTAGCATGATAAAGAAGATTCAAAGAGAGTGAGATGCCAGCTCCTTTCATTCAGTCAGTAGCTTCAAACATTTCTGGTATATGAAAAACATGTTTTTCAATGGCAAAAATCAATGAATATTGTAAATGCACAAACAGTAATATCTCCACATTGCAAGGTGCAATTCTGAAATTTTTTGCTTCCTGTTAATCCTAGCATGATAAAGAAGATTCAAAGAGAGTGAGATGCCAGCTCCTTTCATTCAGTCAGTAGCTTCAAACATTTCTGGTATATGAAAAACATGTTTTTCAATGGCAAAAATCAATGAATATTGTAAATGCACAAACAGTAATATCTCCACATTGCACGGTGCAATTCTGAAATTTTTAGCTTTTTCCTGTTAATCCTAGCATGATAAAGAAGATTCAAAGAGAGTGAGATGCCAGCTCCTTTCATTCAGTCAGTAGCTTCAAACATTTCTGGTATATGAAAAACATGTTTTTCAATGGCAAAAATCAATGAATATTGTAAATGCACAAACAGTAATATCTCCACATTGCAAGGTGCAATTCTGAAATTTTTTGCTTTTTCCTGCTAATCCTAGCATGATAAAGAAGATTCAAAGAGAGTGAGATGCCAGCTCCTTTCATTCAGTCAGTAGCTTCAAACATTTCTGGTATATGAAAAACATGTTTTTCAATGGCAAAAATCAATGAATATTGTAAATGCACAAACAGTAATATCTCCACATTGCAAGGTGCAATTCTGAAATTTTTTGCTTTTTCCTGTTAATCCTAGCATGATAAAGAAGATTCAAAGAGAGTGAGATGCCAGCTCCTTTCATTCAGTCAGTAGCTTCAAACATTTCTGGTATATGAAAAACGTTTTTCAATGGCAAAAATCAATGAATATTGTAAATGCACAAACAGTAATATCTCCACATTGCAAGGTGCAATTCTGAAATTTTTTGCTTTTTCCTGCTAATCCTAGCATGATAAAGAAGATTCAAAGAGAGTGAGATGCCAGCTCCTTTCATTCAGTCAGTAGCTTCAAACATTTCTGGTATATGAAAAACGTTTTTCAATGGCAAAAATCAATGAATATTGTAAATGCACAAACAGTAATATCTCCACATTGCAAGGTGCAATTCTGAAATTTTTTGCTTTTTCCTGCTAATCCTAGCATGATAAAGAAGATTCAAAGAGAGTGAGATGCCAGCTCCTTTCATTCAGTCAGTAGCTTCAAACATTTCTGGTATATGAAAAACATGTTTTTCCATGGCAAAAATCAATGAATATTGTAAATGCACAAACAGTAATATCTCCACATTGCACGGTGCAATTCTGAAATTTTTAGCTTTTTCCTGTTAATCCTAGCATGATAAAGAAGATTCAAAGAGAGTGAGATGCCAGCTCCTTTCATTCAGTCAGTAGCTTCAAACATTTCTGGTATATGAAAAACATGTTTTTCAATGGCAAAAATCAATGAATATTGTAAATGCACAAACAGTAATATCTCCACATTGCACGGTGCAATTCTGAAATTTTTAGCTTTTTCCTGTTAATCCTAGCATGATAAAGAAGATTCAAAGAGAGTGAGATGCCAGCTCCTTTCATTCAGTCAGTAGCTTCAAACATTTCTGGTATATGAAAAACATGTTTTTCAATGGCAAAAATCAATGAATATTGTAAATGCACAAACAGTAATATCTCCACATTGCAAGGTGCAATTCTGAAATTCTTTGCTTTTTCCTGTTAATCCTAGCATGATAAAGAAGATTCAAAGAGAGTGAGATGCCAGCTCCTTTCATTCAGTCAGTAGCTTCAAACATTTCTGGTATATGAAAAACATGTTTTTCAATGGCAAAAATCAATGAATATTGTAAATGCACAAACAGTAATATCTCCACATTGCAAGGTGCAATTCTGAAATTTTTTGCTTTTTCCTGCTAATCCTAGCATGATAAAGAAGATTCAAAGAGAGTGAGATGCCAGCTCCTTTCATTCAGTCAGTAGCTTCAAACATTTCTGGTATATGAAAAACATGTTTTTCAATGGCAAAAATCAATGAATATTGTAAATGCACAAACAGTAATATCTCCACATTGCACGGTGCAATTCTGAAATTTTTAGCTTTTTCCTGTTAATCCTAGCATGATAAAGAAGATTCAAAGAGAGTGAGATGCCAGCTCCTTTCATTCAGTCAGTAGCTTCAAACATTTCTGGTATATGAAAAACATGTTTTTCAATGGCAAAAATCAATGAATATTGTAAATGCACAAACAGTAATATCTCCACATTGCAAGGTGCAATTCTGAAATTTTTTGCTTTTTCCTGCTAATCCTAGCATGATAAAGAAGATTCAAAGAGAGTGAGATGCCAGCTCCTTTCATTCAGTCAGTAGCTTCAAACATTTCTGGTATATGAAAAACATGTTTTTCAATGGCAAAATCAATGAATATTGTAAATGCACAAACAGTAATATCTCCACATTGCACGGTGCAATTCTGAAATTTTTAGCTTTTTCCTGTTAATCCTAGCATGATAAAGAAGATTCAAAGAGAGTGAGATGCCAGCTCCTTTCATTCAGTCAGTAGCTTCAAACATTTCTGGTATATGAAAAACATGTTTTTCAATGGCAAAAATCAATGAATATTGTAAATGCACAAACAGTAATATCTCCACATTGCACGGTGCAATTCTGAAATTTTTAGCTTTTTCCTGTTAATCCTAGCATGATAAAGAAGATTCAAAGAGAGTGAGATGCCAGCTCCTTTCATTCAGTCAGTAGCTTCAAACATTTCTGGTATATGAAAAACATGTTTTTCAATGGCAAAAATCAATGAATATTGTAAATGCACAAACAGTAATATCTCCACATTGCATGGTGCAATTCTGAAATTTTTTGCTTTTTCCTGTTAATCCTAGCATGATAAAGAAGATTCAAAGAGAGTGAGATGCCAGCTCCTTTCATTCAGTCAGTAGCTTCAAACATTTCTGGTATATGAAAAACATGTTTTTCAATGGCAAAAATCAATGAATATTGTAAATGCACAAACAGTAATATCTCCACATTGCACGGTGCAATTCTGAAATTTTTAGCTTTTCCTGTTAATCCTAGCATGATAAAGAAGATTCAAAGAGAGTGAGATGCCAGCTCCTTTCATTCAGTCAGTAGCTTCAAACATTTCTGGTATATGAAAAACATGTTTTTCAATGGCAAAAATCAATGAATATTGTAAATGCACAAACAGTAATATCTCCACATTGCACGGTGCAATTCTGAAATTTTTAGCTTTTTCCTGTTAATCCTAGCATGATAAAGAAGATTCAAAGAGAGTGAGATGCCAGCTCCTTTCATTCAGTCAGTAGCTTCAAACATTTCTGGTATATGAAAAACATGTTTTTCAATGGCAAAAATCAATGAATATTGTAAATGCACAAACAGTAATATCTCCACATTGCACGGTGCAATTCTGAAATTTTTAGCTTTTTCCTGTTAATCCTAGCATGATAAAGAAGATTCAAAGAGAGTGAGATGCCAGCTCCTTTCATTCAGTCAGTAGCTTCAAACATTTCTGGTATATGAAAAACATGTTTTTCAATGGCAAAAATCAATGAATATTGTAAATGCACAAACAGTAATATCTCCACATTGCAAGGTGCAATTCTGAAATTCTTTGCTTTTTCCTGTTAATCCTAGCATGATAAAGAAGATTCAAAGAGAGTGAGATGCCAGCTCCTTTCATTCAGTCAGTAGCTTCAAACATTTCTGGTATATGAAAAACATGTTTTTCAATGGCAAAAATCAATGAATATTGTAAATGCACAAACAGTAATATCTCCACATTGCAAGGTGCAATTCTGAAATTTTTTGCTTTTTCCTGCTAATCCTAGCATGATAAAGAAGATTCAAAGAGAGTGAGATGCCAGCTCCTTTCATTCAGTCAGTAGCTTCAAACATTTCTGGTATATGAAAAACATGTTTTTCAATGGCAAAAATCAATGAATATTGTAAATGCACAAACAGTAATATCTCCACATTGCACGGTGCAATTCTGAAATTTTTAGCTTTTTCCTGTTAATCCTAGCATGATAAAGAAGATTCAAAGAGAGTGAGATGCCAGCTCCTTTCATTCAGTCAGTAGCTTCAAACATTTCTGGTATATGAAAAACATGTTTTTCAATGGCAAAAATCAATGAATATTGTAAATGCACAAACAGTAATATCTCCACATTGCAAGGTGCAATTCTGAAATTTTTTGCTTTTTCCTGCTAATCCTAGCATGATAAAGAAGATTCAAAGAGAGTGAGATGCCAGCTCCTTTCATTCAGTCAGTAGCTTCAAACATTTCTGGTATATGAAAAACATGTTTTTCAATGGCAAAAATCAATGAATATTGTAAATGCACAAACAGTAATATCTCCACATTGCACGGTGCAATTCTGAAATTTTTAGCTTTTTCCTGTTAATCCTAGCATGATAAAGAAGATTCAAAGAGAGTGAGATGCCAGCTCCTTTCATTCAGTCAGTAGCTTCAAACATTTCTGGTATATGAAAAACATGTTTTCAATGGCAAAAATCAATGAATATTGTAAATGCACAAACAGTAATATCTCCACATTGCACGGTGCAATTCTGAATTTTTAGCTTTTTCCTGTTAATCCTAGCATGATAAAGAAGATTCAAAGAGAGTGAGATGCCAGCTCCTTTCATTCAGTCAGTAGCTTCAAACATTTCTGGTATATGAAAAACATGTTTTTCAATGGCAAAAATCAATGAATATTGTAAATGCACAAACAGTAATATCTCCACATTGCAGGTGCAATTCTGAAATTTTTTGCTTTTTCCTGTTAATCCTAGCATGATAAAGAAGATTCAAAGAGAGTGAGATGCCAGCTCCTTTCATTCAGTCAGTAGCTTCAAACATTTCTGGTATATGAAAAACATGTTTTTCAATGGCAAAAATCAATGAATATTGTAAATGCACAAACAGTAATATCTCCACATTGCACGGTGCAATTCTGAAATTTTTAGCTTTTTCCTGTTAATCCTAGCATGATAAAGAAGATTCAAAGAGAGTGAGATGCCAGCTCCTTTCATTCAGTCAGTAGCTTCAAACATTTCTGGTATATGAAAAACATGTTTTTCAATGGCAAAAATCAATGAATATTGTAAATGCACAAACAGTAATATCTCCACATTGCAAGGTGCAATTCTGAAATTCTTTGCTTTTTCCTGTTAATCCTAGCATGATAAAGAAGATTCAAAGAGAGTGAGATGCCAGCTCCTTTCATTCAGTCAGTAGCTTCAAACATTTCTGGTATATGAAAAACATGTTTTTCAATGGCAAAAATCAATGAATATTGTAAATGCACAAACAGTAATATCTCCACATTGCACGGTGCAATTCTGAAATTTTTTGCTTTTTCCTGTTAATCCTAGCATGATAAAGAAGATTCAAAGAGAGTGAGATGCCAGCTCCTTTCATTCAGTCAGTAGCTTCAAACATTTCTGGTATATGAAAAACATGTTTTTCAATGGCAAAAATCAATGAATATTGTAAATGCACAAACAGTAATATCTCCACATTGCAAGGTGCAATTCTGAAATTTTTTGCTTTTTCCTGCTAATCCTAGCATGATAAAGAAGATTCAAAGAGAGTGAGATGCCAGCTCCTTTCATTCAGTCAGTAGCTTCAAACATTTCTGGTATATGAAAAACATGTTTTTCAATGGCAAAAATCAATGAATATTGTAAATGCACAAACAGTAATATCTCCACATTGCACGGTGCAATTCTGAAATTTTTAGCTTTTTCCTGTTAATCCTAGCATGATAAAGAAGATTCAAAGAGAGTGAGATGCCAGCTCCTTTCATTCAGTCAGTAGCTTCAAACATTTCTGGTATATGAAAAACATGTTTTTCAATGGCAAAAATCAATGAATATTGTAAATGCACAAACAGTAATATCTCCACATTGCAAGGTGCAATTCTGAAATTTTTTGCTTTTTCCTGCTAATCCTAGCATGATAAAGAAGATTCAAAGAGAGTGAGATGCCAGCTCCTTTCATTCAGTCAGTAGCTTCAAACATTTCTGGTATATGAAAAACATGTTTTCAATGGCAAAAATCAATGAATATTGTAAATGCACAAACAGTAATATCTCCACATTGCACGGTGCAATTCTGAAATTTTTAGCTTTTTCCTGTTAATCCTAGCATGATAAAGAAGATTCAAAGAGAGTGAGATGCCAGCTCCTTTCATTCAGTCAGTAGCTTCAAACATTTCTGGTATATGAAAGACATGTTTTTCAATGGCAAAAATCAATGAATATTGTAAATGCACAAACAGTAATATCTCCACATTGCAAGGTGCAAGTTCTGAAATTTTTTGCTTTTTCCTGCTAATCCTAGCATGATAAAGAAGATTCAAAGAGAGTGAGATGCCAGCTCCTTTCATTCAGTCAGTAGCTTCAAACATTTCTGGTATATGAAAAACATGTTTTTCAATGGCAAAAATCAATGAATATT
>NW_027371571.1:0-25873 GCF_046119375.1 Phyllobates terribilis
GTAAAAAGCAAAAAATTTCAGAATTGCACATTGCAATGCGGAGAAATTACTGTTTGTGCATTTACAATATTCATTGATTTTTGCCATTGAAAAACATCATGTTATTCATATACCAGAAATGTTTGAAGCTACTGACTGAATGAAAGGAGCTGGCATCTCACTCTCTTTGAATCTTCTTTATCATGCTAAGAGGAGCAGGAAAAAGCAAAAAATTTCTGAATTGCACCTTGCAATGCGGAGAAATTACTGTTTGTGCATTTACAATATTCATTGATTTTTGCCATTGAAAAACGTCCAGAAATGTTTGAAGCTACTGACTGAATGAAAGGAGCTGGCATCTCACTCTCTTTGAATCTTCTTTATCATGCTAAGAGGAGCAGGAAAAAGCAAAAAATTTCAGAATTGCACCTTGCAATGCGGAGAAATTACTGTTTGTGCATTTACAATATTCATTGATTTTTGCCATTGAAAAACGTCCAGAAATGATTGAAGCTACTGACTGAATGAAAGGAGCTGGCATCTCACTCTCTTTGAATCTTCTTTATCATGCTAAGAGGAGCAGGAAAAAGCAAAAAATTTCAGAATTGCACCTTGCAATGCGGAGAAATTACTGTTTGTGCATTTACAATATTCATTGATTTTTGCCTTTGAAAAACGTCCAGAAATGATTGAAGCTACTGACTGAATGAAAGGAGCTGGCATCTCACTCTCTTTGAATCTTCTTTATCATGCTAAGAGGAGCAGGAAAAAGCAAAAAATTTCAGAATTGCACCTTGCAATGCAGAGAAATTACTGTTTGTGCATTTACAATATTCATTGATTTTTGCCATTGAAAAACATCATGTTATTCATATACCAGAAATGTTTGAAGCTACTGACTGAATGAAAGGAGCTGGCATCTCACTCTCTTTGAATCTTCTTTATCATGCTAAGAGGAGCAGGAAAAAGCAAAAAATTTCAGAATTGCACCTTGCAATGCGGAGAAATTACTCTTTGTGCATTTACAATATTCATTGATTTTTGCCATTGAAAAACGTCCAGAAATGATTGAAGCTACTGACTGAATAAAAGGAGCTGGCATCTCACTCTCTTTGAATCTACTTTATCATGCTAAGAGGAGCAGGAAAAAGCAAAAAATTTCAGAATTGCACCTTGCAATACTGAGAAATTACTGTTTGTGCATTTACAATATTCATTGATTTTTGCCATTGAAAAACATTGTTATTCATATACAAGAAATGTTTGAAGCTACTGACTGAATGAAAGGAGCTGGCATCTCACTCTCTTTGAATCTTCTTTATCATGCTAAGAGGAGCAGGAAAAAGCAAAAAATTTCAGAATTGCACCTTGCAATGCGGAGAAATTACTGTCTGTGCATTTACAATATTCATTGATTTTTGCCATTGAAAAACGTCTAGAAATGATTGAAGCTACTGACTGAATGAAAGGAGCTGGCATCTCACTCTCTTTGAATCTTCTTTATCATGCTAAGAGGAGCAGGAAAAAGCAAAACATTTCAGAATTGCACCTTGCAATGCGGAGAAATTACTGTCTGTGCATTTACAATATTCATTGATTTTTGCCATTGAAAAACGTCCAGAAATGATTGAAGCTACTGACTGAATGAAAGGAGCTGGTATCTCACTCTCTTTGAATCTTCTTTATCATGCTAAGAGGAGCAGGAAAAAGCAAAAAATTTCAAAATTGCACCTTGCAATGCGGAGAAATTACTGTTTGTGCATTTAAAATATTCATTGATTTTTGCCATTGAAAAACATCATGTTATTCATATACCAGAAATGTTTGAAGCTACTGACTGAATGAAAGGAGCTGGCATCTCACTCTCTTTGAATCTTCTTTATCATGCTAAGAGGAGCAGGAAAAAGCAAAAAATTTCAGAATTGCACCTTGCAATGCGGAGAAATTACTGTTTGTGCATTTACAATATTCATTGATTTTTGCCATTGAAAAACGTCCAGAAATGATTGAAGCTACTGACTGAATGAAAGGAGCTGGCATCTCACTCTCTTTGAATCTTCTTTATCATGCTAAGAGGAGCAGGAAAAAGCAAAAAATTTCAGAATTGCACCTTGCAATGCGGAGAAATTACTGTTTGTGCATTTACAATATTCATTGATTTTTGCCATTGAAAAACGTCCAGAAATGATTGAAGCTACTGACTGAATGAAAGGAGCTGGCATCTCAGTCTCTTTGAATCTTCTTTATCATGCTAAGAGGAGCAGGAAAAAGCAAAAAATTTCAGAATTGCACCTTGCAATGCGGACAAATTACTGTTTGTGCATTTACAATATTCATTGATTTTTGCCATTGAAAAACGTCCAGAAATGATTGAAGCTACTAACTGAATGAAAGGAGCTGGCATCTCACTCTCTTTGAATCTTCTTTATCATGCTAAGAGGAGCAGGAAAAAGCAAAAAATTTCAGAATTGCACCTTGCAATGCGGAGAAATTACTGTTTGTGCATTTACAATATTCATTGATTTTTGCCATTGAAAAACGTCCAGAAATTATTGAAGCTACTGACTGAATGAAAGGAGCTGGTATCTCACTCTCTTTGAATCTTCTTTATCATGCTAAGAGGAGCAGGAAAAAGCAAAAAATTTCAGAATTGCACCTTGCAATGCGGAGAAATTACTGTTTGTGCATTTACAAAATTCATTGATTTTTGCCATTGAAAAACATCATGTTATTCATATACCAGAAATGTTTGAAGCTACTGACTGAATGAAAGGAGCTGGCATCTCACTCTCTTTGAATCTTCTTTATCATGCTAAGAGGAGCAGGAAAAAGCAAAAAATTTCAGAATTGCACCTTGCAATGCGGAGAAATTACTGTTTGTGCATTTACAATATTCATTGATTTTTGCCATTGAAAAACGTCCAGAAATGATTGAAGCTACTGACTGAATGAAAGGAGCTGGCATCTCACTCTCTTTGAATCTTCTTTATCATACTAAGAGGAGCAGGAAAAAGCAAAAAATTTCAGAATTGCACCTTGCAATGCGGAGAAATTACTGTTTGTGCATTTACAATATTCATTGATTTTTGCCATTGAAAAACGTACAGAAATGATTGAAGCTACTGACTGAATGAAAGGAGCTGGCATCTCACTCTCTTTGAATCTTCTTTATCATGCTAAGAGGAGCAGGAAAAAGCAAAAAATTTCAGAATTGCACCTTGCAATGCGGAGAAATTACTGTTTGTGCATTTACAATATTCATTGATTTTTGCCATTGAAAAACATCATGTTATTCATATACCAGAAATGATTGAAGCTACTGACTGAATGAAAGGAGCTGGCATCTCACTCTCTTTGAATCTTCTTTATCATGCTAAGAGGAGCAGGAAAAAGCAAAAAATTTCAGAATTGCACCTTGCAATGCGGAGAAATTACTGTTTGTGCATTTACAATATTCATTGATTTTTGCCATTGAAAAACGTCCAGAAATGATTGAAGCTACTGACTGAATGAAAGGAGCTGGTATCTCACTCTCTTTGAATCTTCTTTATCATGCTAAGAGGAGCAGGAAAAAGCAAAAAATTTCAAAATTGCACCTTGCAATGCGGAGAAATTACTGTTTGTGCATTTAAAATATTCATTGATTTTTGCCATTGAAAAACATCATGTTATTCATATACCAGAAATGTTTGAAGCTACTGACTGAATGAAAGGAGCTGGCATCTCACTCTCTTTGAATCTTCTTTATCATGCTAAGAGGAGCAGGAAAAAGCAAAAAATTTCAGAATTGCACCTTGCAATGCGGAGAAATTACTGTTTGTGCATTTACAATATTCATTGATTTTTGCCATTGAAAAACGTCCAGAAATGATTGAAGCTACTGACTGAATGAAAGGAGCTGGCATCTCACTCTCTTTGAATCTTCTTTATCATGCTAAGAGGAGCAGGAAAAAGCAAAAAATTTCAGAATTGCACCTTGCAATGCGGAGAAATTACTGTTTGTGCATTTACAATATTCATTGATTTTTGCCATTGAAAAACGTCCAGAAATGATTGAAGCTACTGACTGAATGAAAGGAGCTGGCATCTCAGTCTCTTTGAATCTTCTTTATCATGCTAAGAGGAGCAGGAAAAAGCAAAAAATTTCAGAATTGCACCTTGCAATGCGGAGAAATTACTGTTTGTGCATTTACAATATTCATTGATTTTTGCCATTGAAAAACGTCCAGAAATGATTGAAGCTACTAACTGAATGAAAGGAGCTGGCATCTCACTCTCTTTGAATCTTCTTTATCATGCTAAGAGGAGCAGGAAAAAGCAAAAAATTTCAGAATTGCACCTTGCAATGCGGAGAAATTACTGTTTGTGCATTTACAATATTCATTGATTTTTGCCATTGAAAAACATCATGTTATTCATATACCAGAAATGTTTGAAGCTACTGACTGAATGAAAGGAGCTGACATCTCAATCTCTTTGAATCTTCTTTATCATGCTAAGAGGAGCAGGAAAAAGCAAAAAATTTCAGAATTGCACCTTGCAATGCGGAGAAATTACTGTCTGTGCATTTACAATATTCATTGATTTTTGCCATTGAAAAACATCCAGAAATGATTGAAGCTACTGACTGAATGAAAGGAGCTGGCATCTCACTCTCTTTGAATCTTCTTTATCATGCTAAGAGGAGCAGGAAAAAGCAAAAAATTTCAGAATTGCACCTTGCAATGCGGAGAAATTACTGTTTGTGCATTTACAATATTCATTGATTTTTGCCATTGAAAAACGTCCAGAAATTATTGAAGCTACTGACTGAATGAAAGGAGCTGGTATCTCACTCTCTTTGAATCTTCTTTATCATGCTAAGAGGAGCAGGAAAAAGCAAAAAATTTCAGAATTGCACCTTGCAATGCGGAGAAATTACTGTTTGTGCATTTACAAAATTCATTGATTTTTGCCATTGAAAAACATCATGTTATTCATATACCAGAAATGTTTGAAGCTACTGACTGAATGAAAGGAGCTGGCATCTCACTCTCTTTGAATCTTCTTTATCATGCTAAGAGGAGCAGGAAAAAGCAAAAAATTTCAGAATTGCACCTTGCAATGCGGAGAAATTACTGTTTGTGCATTTACAATATTCATTGATTTTTGCCATTGAAAAACGTCCAGAAATGATTGAAGCTACTGACTGAATGAAAGGAGCTGGCATCTCACTCTCTTTGAATCTTCTTTATCATACTAAGAGGAGCAGGAAAAAGCAAAAAATTTCAGAATTGCACCTTGCAATGCGGAGAAATTACTGTTTGTGCATTTACAATATTCATTGATTTTTGCCATTGAAAAACGTCCAGAAATGATTGAAGCTACTGACTGAATGAAAGGAGCTGGCATCTCACTCTCTTTGAATCTTCTTTATCATGCTAAGAGGAGCAGGAAAAAGCAAAAAATTTCAGAATTGCACCTTGCAATGCGGAGAAATTACTGTTTGTGCATTTACAATATTCATTGATTTTTGCCATTGAAAAACATCATGTTATTCATATACCAGAAATGTTTGAAGCTACTGACTGAATGAAAGGAGCTGGCATCTCACTCTCTTTGAATCTTCTTTATCATGCTAAGAGGAGCAGGAAAAACTAAAAAATTTCAGAATTGCACCTTGCAATGCGGAGAAATTACTGTTTGTGCATTTACAATATTCATTGATTTTTGCCATTGAAAAACGACCAGAAATGATTGAAGCTACTGACTGAATGAAAGGAGCTGGCATCTCACTCTCTTTGAATCTTCTTTATCATGCTAAGAGGAGCAGGAAAAAGCAAAAAATTTGAGAATTGCACCTTGCAATGCGGAGAAATTACTGTTTGTGCATTTACAATATTCATTGATTTTTGCCATTGAAAAACGTCCAGAAATGATTGAAGCTACTGACTGAATGAAAGGAGCTGGCATCTCACTCTCTTTGAATCTTCTTTATCATGCTAAGAGGAGCAGGAAAAAGCAAAAAATTTCAGAATTGCCCCTTGCAATGCGGAGAAATTCCTGTTTGTGCATTTACAATATTCATTGATTTTTGCCATTGAAAAACATCATGTTATTCATATACCAGAAATGTTTGAAGCTACTGACTGAATGAAAGGAGCTGGCATCTCACTCTCTTTGAATCTTCTTTATCATGCTAAGAGGAGCAGGAAAAAGCAAAAAATTTCAGAATTGCACCTTGCAATGCGGAGAAATTACTGTTTGTGCATTTACAATATTCATTGATTTTTGCCATTGAAAAACGTCCAGAAATGATTGAAGCTACTGACTGAATGAAAGGAGCTGGCATCTCAATCTCTTTGAATCTTCTTTATCATGCTAAGAGGAGCAGGAAAAAGCAAAAAATTTCAGAATTGCACCTTGCAATGCGGAGAAATTACTGTTTGTGCATTTACAATATTCATTGATTTTTGCCATTGAAAAACATCATGTTATTCATATACCAGATATGTTTGAAGCTACTGACTGAATGAAAGGAGCTGGCATCTCACTCTCTTTGAATCTTCTTTATCATGCTAAGAGGAGCAGGAAAAAGCAAAAAATTTCAGAATTGCACCTTGCAATGCGGAGAAATTACTGTTTGTGCATTTACAATATTCATTGATTTTTGCCAATGAAAAACATCATGTTATTCATATACCAGAAATGATTGAAGCTACTGACTGAATGAAAGGACCTGGCATCTCACTCTCTTTGAATCTTCTTTATCATGCTAAGAGGAGCAGGAAAAAGCAAAAAATTTCAGAATTGCACCTTGCAATGCGGAGAAATTACTGTTTGTGCATTTACAATATTCATTGATTTTTGCCATTGAAAAACGTCCAGAAATGATTGAAGCTACTGACTGAATGAAAGGAGCTGGCATCTCACTCTCTTTGAATCTTCTTTATCATGCTAAGAGGAGCAGGAAAAAGCAAAAAATTTCAGAATTGCACCTTGCAATGCGGAGAAATTACTGTTTGTGCATTTACAATATTCATTGATTTTTGCCATTGAAAAACATCATGTTATTCATATACCAGAAATGATTGAAGCTACTGACTGAATGAAAGGAGCTGGCATCTCACTCTCTTTGAATCTTCTTTATCATGCTAAGAGGAGCAGGAAAAAGCAAAAAATTTCAGAATTGCACCTTGCAATGCAGAGAAATTACTGTTTGTGCATTTACAATATTCATTGATTTTTGCCATTGAAAAACATCATGTTATTGATATACCAGAAATGATTGAAGCTACTGACTGAATGAAAGGAGCTGGCATCTCACTCTCTTTGAATCTTCTTTATCATGCTAAGAGGAGCAGGAAAAAGCAAAAAATTTCAGAATTGCACCTTGCAATGCGGAGAAATTACTGTTTGTGCATTTACATTATTCATTGATTTTTGCCATTGAAAAACGTCCAGAAATGATTGAAGCTACTGACTGAATGAAAGGAGCTGGCATCTCACTCTCTTTGAATCTTCTTTATCATGCTAAGAGGAGCAGGAAAAAGCAAAAAATTTCAGAATTGCACCTTGCAATGCGGAGAAATTACTGTTTGTGCATTTACAATATTCATTGATTTTTGCCATTGAAAAACATCCAGAAATGATTGAAGCTACTGACTGAATGAAAGGAGCTGGCATCTCACTCTCTTTGAATCTTCTTTATCATGCTAAGAGGAGCAGGAAAAAGCAAAAAATTTCAGAATTGCACCTTGCAATGCGGAGAAATTACTGTTTGTGCATTTACAATATTCATTGATTTTTGCCATTGAAAAACGTCCAGAAATGATTGAAGCTACTGACTGAATGAAAGGAGCTGGCATCTCACTCTCTTTGAATCTTCTTTATCATGCTATGAGGAGCAGGAAAAAGCAAAAAATTTCAGAATTGCACCTTGCAATGCGGCGAAATTACTGTTTGTGCATTTACAATATTCATTGATTTTTGCCATTGAAAAACGTCCAGAAATGATTGAAGCTACTGACTGAATGAAAGGAGCTGGCATCTCACTCTCTTTGAATCTTCTTTATCATGCTAAGAGGAGCAGTAAAAAGCAAAAAATTTCAGAATTGCACATTGCAATGCGGAGAAATTACTGTTTGTGCATTTACAATATTCATTGATTTTTGCCATTGAAAAACATCATGTTATTCATATACCAGAAATGTTTGAAGCTACTGACTGAATGAAAGGAGCTGGCATCTCACTCTCTTTGAATCTTCTTTATCATGCTAAGAGGAGCAGGAAAAAGCAAAAAATTTCAGAATTGCACCTTGCAATGCGGAGAAATTACAGTCTGTGCATTTACAATATTCATTGATTTTTGCCATTGAAAAACGTCCAGAAATGATTGAAGCTACTGACTGAATGAAAGGAGCTGGTATCTCACTCTCTTTGAATCTTCTTTATCATGCTAAGAGGAGCAGGAAAAAGCAAAAAATTTCAGAATTGCACCTTGCAATGCGGAGAAATTACTGTTTGTGCATTTAAAATATTCATTGATTTTTGCCATTGAAAAACATCAGGTTATTCATATACCAGAAATGTTTGAAGCTACTGACTGAATGAAAGGAGCTGGCATCTCACTCTCTTTGAATCTTCTTTATCATGCTAAGAGGAGCAGGAAAAAGCAAAAAATTTCAGAATTGCACCTTGCAATGCGGAGAAATTACTGTTTGTGCATTTACAATATTCATTGATTTTTGCCACTGAAAAACGTCCAGAAATGATTGAAGCTACTGACTGAATGAAAGGAGCTGGCATCTCACTCTCTTTGAATCTTCTTTATCATGCTAAGAGGAGCAGGAAAAAGCAAAAAATTTCAGAATTGCACCTTGCAATGCGGAGAAATTACTGTTTGTGCATTTACAATATTCATTGATTTTTGCCATTGAAAAACGTCCAGAAATGATTGAAGCTACTGACTGAATGAAAGGAGCTGGCATCTCAGTCTCTTTGAATCTTCTTTATCATGCTAAGAGGAGCAGGAAAAAGCAAAAAATTTCAGAATTGCACCTTGCAATGCGGAGAAATTACTGTTTGTGCATTTACAATATTCATTGATTTTTGCCATTGAAAAACGTCCAGAAATGATTGAAGCTACTAACTGAATGAAAGGAGCTGACATCTCACTCTCTTTGAATCTTCTTTATCATGCTAAGAGGAGCAGGAAAAAGCAAAAAATTTCAGAATTGCACCTTGCAATGCGGAGAAATTACTGTTTGTGCATTTACAAAATTCATTGATTTTTGCCATTGAAAAACATCATGTTATTCATATACCAGAAATGTTTGAAGCTACTGACTGAATGAAAGGAGCTGGCATCTCACTCTCTTTGAATCTTCTTTATCATGCTAAGAGGAGCAGGAAAAAGCAAAAAATTTCAGAATTGCACCTTGCAATGCGGAGAAATTACTGTTTGTGCATTTACAATATTCATTGATTTTTGCCATTGAAAAACGTCCAGAAATGATTGAAGCTACTGACTGAATGAAAGGAGCTGGCATCTCACTCTCTTTGAATCTTCTTTATCATACTAAGAGGAGCAGGAAAAAGCAAAAAATTTCAGAATTGCACCTTGCAATGCGGAGAAATTACTGTTTGTGCATTTACAATATTCATTGATTTTTGCCATTGAAAAACGTACAGAAATGATTGAAGCTACTGACTGAATGAAAGGAGCTGGCATCTCACTCTCTTTGAATCTTCTTTATCATGCTAAGAGGAGCAGGAAAAAGCAAAAAATTTCAGAATTGCACCTTGCAATGCGGAGAAATTACTGTTTGTGCATTTACAATATTCATTGATTTTTGCCATTGAAAAACGTCATCTTATTCATATACCAGAAATGATTGAAGCTACTGACTGAATGAAAGGAGCTGGCATCTCACTCTCTTTGAATCTTCTTTATCATGCTAAGAGGAGCAGGAAAAAGCAAAAAATTTCAGAATTGCACCTTGCAATGCGGAGAAATTACTGTTTGTGCATTTACAATATCCATTGATTTTTGCCATTGAAAAACGTCCAGAAATGATTGAAGCTACTGACTGAATGAAAAGAGCTGGCATCTCACTCTCTTTGAATCTTCTTTATCATGCTAAGAGGAGCAGGAAAAAGCAAAAAATTTCAGAATTGCACCTTGCAATGCGGAGAAATTACTGTTTGTGCATTTACAATATTCATTGATTTTTGCCATTGAAAAACGACCAGAAATGATTGAAGCTACTGACTGAATGAAAGGAGCTGGCATCTCACTCTCTTTGAATCTTCTTTATCATGCTAAGAGGAGCAGGAAAAAGCAAAAAATTGGAGAATTGCACCTTGCAATGCGGAGAAATTACTGTTTGTGCATTTACAATATTCATTGATTTTTGCCATTGAAAAACGTCCAGAAATGATTGAAGCTACTGACTGAATGAAAGGAGCTGGCATCTCACTCTCTTTGAATCTTCTTTATCATGCTAAGAGGAGCAGGAAAAAGCAAAAAATTTCAGAATTGCACCTTGCAATGCGGAGAAATTCCTGTTTGTGCATTTACAATATTCATTGATTTTTGCCATTGAAAAACATCATGTTATTCATATACCAGAAATGTTTGAAGCTACTGACTGAATGAAAGGAGCTGGCATCTCACTCTCTTTGAATCTTCTTTATCATGCTAAGAGGAGCAGGAAAAAGCAAAAAATTTCAGAATTGCACCTTGCAATGCGGAGAAATTACTGTTTGTGCATTTACAATATTCATTGATTTTTGCCATTGAAAAACGTCCAGAAATGATTGAAGCTACTGACTGAATGAAAGGAGCTGGCATCTCAATCTCTTTGAATCTTCTTTATCATGCTAAGAGGAGCAGGAAAAAGCAAAAAATTTCAGAATTGCACCTTGCAATGCGGAGAAATTACTGTTTGTGCATTTACAATATTCATTGATTTTTGCCATTGAAAAACATCATGTTATTCATATACCAGATATGTTTGAAGCTACTGACTGAATGAAAGGAGCTGGCATCTCACTCTCTTTGAATCTTCTTTATCATGCTAAGAGGAGCAGGAAAAAGCAAAAAATTTCAGAATTGCACCTTGCAATGCGGAGAAATTACTGTTTGTGCATTTACAATATTCATTGATTTTTGCCAATGAAAAACATCATGTTATTCATATACCAGAAATGATTGAAGCTACTGACTGAATGAAAGGACCTGGCATCTCACTCTCTTTGAATCTTCTTTATCATGCTAAGAGGAGCAGGAAAAAGCAAAAAATTTCAGAATTGCACCTTGCAATGCGGAGAAATTACTGTTTGTCCATTTACAATATTCATTGATTTTTGCCATTGAAAAACGTCCAGAAATGATTGAAGCTACTGACTGAATGAAAGGAGCTGGCATCTCACTCTCTTTGAATCTTCTTTATCATGCTAAGAGGAGCAGGAAAAAGCAAAAAATTTCAGAATTGCACCTTGCAATGCGGAGAAATTACTGTTTGTGCATTTACAATATTCATTGATTTTTGCCATTGAAAAACATCATGTTATTCATATACCAGAAATGTTTGAAGCTACTGACTTAATGAAAGGAGCTGGCATCTCACTCTCTTTGAATCTTCTTTATCATGCTAAGAGGAGCACTAAAAAGCAAAAAATTTCAGAATTGCACCTTGCAATGCGGAGAAATTACTGTTTGTGCATTTACAATATTCATTGATTTTTGCCATTGAAAAACATCATGTTATTCATATACCAGAAATGATTGAAGCTACTGACTGAATGAAAGGAGCTGGCATCTCACTCTCTTTGAATCTTCTTTATCATGCTAAGAGGAGCAGGAAAAAGCAAAAAATTTCAGAATTGCACCTTGCAATGCAGAGAAATTACTGTTTGTGCATTTACAATATTCATTGATTTTTGCCATTGAAAAACATCATGTTATTGATATACCAGAAATGATTGAAGCTACTGACTGAATGAAAGGAGCTGGCATCTCACTCTCTTTGAATCTTCTTTATCATGCTAAGAGGAGCAGGAAAAAGCAAAAAATTTCAGAATTGCACCTTGCAATGCGGAGAAATTACTGTTTGTGCATTTACAATATTCATTGATTTTTGCCATTGAAAAACATCCAGAAATGATTGAAGCTACTGACTGAATGAAAGGAGCTGGCATCTCACTCTCTTTGAATCTTCTTTATCATGCTAAGAGGAGCAGGAAAAAGCAAAAAATTTCAGAATTGCACCTTGCAATGCGGAGAAATTACTGTTTGTGCATTTACAATATTCATTGATTTTTGCCATTGAAAAACGTCCAGAAATGATTGAAGCTACTGACTGAATGAAAGGAGCTGGCATCTCACTCTCTTTGAATCTTCTTTATCATGCTAAGAGGAGCAGGAAAAAGCAAAAAATTTCAGAATTGCACCTTGCAATGCGGCGAAATTACTGTTTGTGCATTTACAATATTCATTGATTTTTGCCATTGAAAAACGTCCAGAAATGATTGAAGCTACTGACTGAATGAAAGGAGCTGGCATCTCACTCTCTTTGAATCTTCTTTATCATGCTAAGAGGAGCAGTAAAAAGCAAAAAATTTCAGAATTGCACATTGCAATGCGGAGAAATTACTGTTTGTGCATTTACAATATTCATTGATTTTTGCCATTGAAAAACATCATGTTATTCATATACCAGAAATGTTTGAAGCTACTGACTGAATGAAAGGAGCTGGCATCTCACTCTCTTTGAATCTTCTTTATCATGCTAAGAGGAGCAGGAAAAAGCAAAAAATTTCCGAATTGCACCTTGCAATGCGGAGAAATTACTGTTTGTGCATTTACAATATTCATTGATTTTTGCCATTGAAAAACGTCCAGAAATGATTGAAGCTACTGACTGAATGAAAGGAGCTGGCATCTCACTCTCTTTGAATCTTCTTTATCATGCTAAGAGGAGCAGGAAAAAGCAAAAAATTTCAGAATTGCACCTTGCAATGCGGAGAAATTACTGTTTGTGCATTTACAATATTCATTGATTTTTGCCATTGAAAAACATCATGTTATTCATATACCAGAAATGATTGAAGCTACTGACTGAATGAAAGGAGCTGGCATCTCACTCTCTTTGAATCTTCTTTATCATGCTAAGAGGAGCAGGAAAAAGCAAAAAATTTCAGAATTGCACCTTGCAATGCGGAGAAATTACTGTTTGTGCATTTACAATATTCATTGATTTTTGCCATTGAAAAACGTCCAGAAATGATTGAAGCTACTGACTGAATGAAAGGAGCTGGCATCTCACTCTCTTTGAATCTTCTTTATCATGCTAAGAGGAGCAGGAAAAAGCAAAAAATTTCAGAATTGCACCTTGCAATGCGGAGAAATTACTGTTTGTGCATTTACAATATTCATTGATTTTTGCCATTGAAAAACATCATGTTATTCATATACCAGAAATGATTGAAGCTACTGACTGAATGAAAGGAGCTGGCATCTCACTCTCTTTGAATCTTCTTTATCATGCTAAGAGGAGCAGGAAAAAGCAAAAAATTTCAGAATTTCACCTTGCAATGCGGAGAAATTACTGTTTGTGCATTTACAATATTCATTGATTTTTGCCATTGAAAAACGTCCAGAAATGATTGAAGCTACTGACTGAATGAAAGGAGCTGGCATCTCACTCTCTTTGAATCTTCTTTATCATGCTAAGAGGAGCAGGAAAAAGCAAAAAATTTCAGAATTGCACCTTGCAATGCGGAGAAATTACTGTTTGTGCATTTACAATATTCATTGATTTTTGCCATTGAAAAACATCATGTTATTCATATACCAGAAATGTTTGAAGCTACTGACTGAATGAAAGGAGCTGGCATCTCACTCTCTTTGAATCTTCTTTATCATGCTAAGAGGAGCAGGAAAAAGAAAAAAATTTCAGAATTGCACCTTGCAATGCGGAGAAATTACTGTTTGTGCATTTACAATATTCATTGATTTTTGCCATTGAAAAACGTCCAGAAATGTTTGAAGCTACTGACTGAATGAAAGGAGCTGGCATCTCACTCTCTTTGAATCTTCTTTATCATGCTATGAGGAGCAGGAAAAAGCAAAAAATTTCAGAATTGCACCTTGCAATGCGGAGAAATTACTGTTTGTGCATTTACAATATTCATTGATTTTTGCCATTGAAAAATGTCCAGAAATGATTGAAGCTACTGACTGAATGAAAGGAGCTGGCATCTCACTCTCTTTGAATCTTCTTTATCATGCTAAGAGGAGCAGGAAAAAGCAAAAAATTTCAGAATTGCACCTTGCAATGCGGAGAAATTACTGTTTGTGCATTTACAATATTCATTGATTTTTGCCATTGAAAAACGTCCAGAAATGTTTGAAGCTACTGACTGAATGAAAGGAGCTGGCATCTCACTCTCTTTGAATCTTCTTTATCATGCTAAGAGGAGCAGGAAAAAGCAAAAAATTTCAGAATTGCACCTTGCAATGCGGAGAAATTACTGTTTGTGCATTTACAATATTCATTGATTCTTGCCATTGAAAAACGTCCAGAAATGATTGAAGCTACTGACTGAATGAAAGGATCTGGCATCTCACTCTCTTTGAATCTTCTTTATCATGCTAAGAGGAGCAGGAAAAAGCAAAAAATTTCAGAATTGCACCTTGCAATGCAGAGAAATTTCTGTTTGTGCATTTACAATATTCATTGATTTTTGCCATTGAAAAACATCATGTTATTCATATACCAGAAATGTTTGAAGCTACTGACTGAATGAAAGGAGCTGGCATCTCACTCTCTTTGAATCTTCTTTATCATGCTAAGAGGAGCAGGAAAAAGCAAAAAATTTCAGAATTGCACCTTGCAATGCGGAGAAATTACTGTTTGTGCATTTACAATATTCATTGATTTTTGCCATTGAAAAACGTCCAGAAATGATTGAAGCTACTGACTGAATGAAAGGAGCTGGCATCTCACTCTCTTTGAATCTTCTTTATCATGCTAAGAGGAGCAGGAAAAAGCAAAAAATTTCAGAATTGCACCTTGCAATACTGAGAAATTACTGTTTGTGCATTTACAATATTCATTGATTTTTCCCATTGAAAAACATCGTTATTCATATACCAGAAATGTTTGAAGCTACTGACTGAATGAAAGGAGCTGGCATCTCACTCTCTTTGAATCTTCTTTATCATGCTAAGAGGAGCAGGAAAAAGCAAAAAATTTCAGAATTGCACCTTGCAATGCGGAGAAATTACTGTTTGTGCATTTACAATATCCATTGATTTTTGCCATTGAAAAACGTCCAGAAATGATTGAAGCTACTGACTGAATGAAAGGAGCTGGCATCTCACTCTCTTTGAATCTTCTTTATCATGCTAAGAGGAGCAGGAAAAAGCAAAAAATTTCAGAATTGCACCTTGCAATGCGGAGAAATTACTGTTTGTGCATTTACAATATTCATTGATTTTTGCCATTGAAAAACGACCAGAAATGATTGAAGCTACTGACTGAATGAAAGGAGCTGGCATCTCACTCTCTTTGAATCTTCTTTATCATGCTAAGAGGAGCAGGAAAAAGCAAAAAATTTCAGAATTGCACCTTGCAATGCGGAGAAATTACTGTTTGTGCATTTACAATATTCATTGATTTTTGCCATTGAAAAACGTCCAGAAATGATTGAAGCTACTGACTGAATGAAAGGAGCTGGCATCTCACTCTCTTTGAATCTTCTTTATCATGCTAAGAGGAGCAGGAAAAAGCAAAAAATTTCAGAATTGCACCTTGCAATGCGGAGAAATTACTGTTTGTGCATTTACAATATTCATTGATTTTTGCCATTGAAAAACGTCCAGAAATGTTTGAAGCTACTGACTGAATGAAAGGAGCTGGCATCTCACTCTCTTTGAATCTTCTTTATCATGCTAAGAGGAGCAGGAAAAAGCAAAAAATTTCAGAATTGCACCTTGCAATGCGGAGAAATTACTGTTTGTGCATTTACAATATTCATTGATTCTTGCCATTGAAAAACGTCCAGAAATGATTGAAGCTACTGACTGAATGAAAGGAGCTGGCATCTCACTCTCTTTGAATCTTCTTTATCATGCTAAGAGGAGCAGGAAAAAGCAAAAAATTTCAGAATTGCACCTTGCAATGCAGAGAAATTTCTGTTTGTGCATTTACAATATTCATTGATTTTTGCCATTGAAAAACGTCCAGAAATGATTGAAGCTACTGACTGAATGAAAGGAGCTGGCATCTCACTCTCTTTGAATCTTATTTATCATGCTAAGATGAGCAGGAAAAAGCAAAAAATTTCAGAATTGCACCTTGCAATACTGAGAAATTACTGTTTGTGCATTTACAATATTCATTGATTTTTCCCATTGAAAAACATCGTTATTCATATACCAGAAATGTTTGAAGCTACTGACTGAATGAAAGGAGCTGGCATCTCACTCTCTTTGAATCTTCTTTATCATGCTAAGAGGAGCAGGAAAAAGCAAAAAATTTCAGAATTGCACCTTGCAATGCGGAGAAATTACTGTTTGTGCATTTACAATATCCATTGATTTTTGCCATTGAAAAACGTCCAGAAATGATTGAAGCTACTGACTGAATGAAAGGAGCTGGCATCTCACTCTCTTTGAATCTTCTTTATCATGCTAAGAGGAGCAGGAAAAAGCAAAAAATTTCAGAATTGCACCTTGCAATGCGGAGAAATTACTGTTTGTGCATTTACAATATTCATTGATTTTTGCCATTGAAAAACGACCAGAAATGATTGAAGCTACTGACTGAATGAAAGGAGCTGGCATCTCACTCTCTTTGAATCTTCTTTATCATGCTAAGAGGAGCAGGAAAAAGCAAAAAATTGGAGAATTGCACCTTGCAATGCGGAGAAATTACTGTTTGTGCATTTACAATATTCATTGATTTTTGCCATTGAAAAACGTCCAGAAATGATTGAAGCTACTGACTGAATGAAAGGAGCTGGCATCTCACTCTCTTTGAATCTTCTTTATCATGCTAAGAGGAGCAGGAAAAAGCAAAAAATTTCAGAATTGCACCTTGCAATGCGGAGAAATTCCTGTTTGTGCATTTACAATATTCATTGATTTTTGCCATTGAAAAACATCATGTTATTCATATACCAGAAATGTTTGAAGCTACTGACTGAATGAAAGGAGCTGGCATCTCACTCTCTTTGAATCTTCTTTATCATGCTAAGAGGAGCAGGAAAAAGCAAAAAATTTCAGAATTGCACCTTGCAATGCGGAGAAATTACTGTTTGTGCATTTACAATATTCATTGATTTTTGCCATTGAAAAACGTCCAGAAATGATTGAAGCTACTGACTGAATGAAAGGAGCTGGCATCTCAATCTCTTTGAATCTTCTTTATCATGCTAAGAGGAGCAGGAAAAAGCAAAAAATTTCAGAATTGCACCTTGCAATGCGGAGAAATTACTGTTTGTGCATTTACAATATTCATTGATTTTTGCCATTGAAAAACATCATGTTATTCATATACCAGATATGTTTGAAGCTACTGACTGAATGAAAGGAGCTGGCATCTCACTCTCTTTGAATCTTCTTTATCATGCTAAGAGGAGCAGGAAAAAGCAAAAAATTTCAGAATTGCACCTTGCAATGCGGAGAAATTACTGTTTGTGCATTTACAATATTCATTGATTTTTGCCAATGAAAAACATCATGTTATTCATATACCAGAAATGATTGAAGCTACTGACTGAATGAAAGGACCTGGCATCTCACTCTCTTTGAATCTTCTTTATCATGCTAAGAGGAGCAGGAAAAAGCAAAAAATTTCAGAATTGCACCTTGCAATGCGGAGAAATTACTGTTTGTGCATTTACAATATTCATTGATTTTTGCCATTGAAAAACGTCCAGAAATGATTGAAGCTACTGACTGAATGAAAGGAGCTGGCATCTCACTCTCTTTGAATCTTCTTTATCATGCTAAGAGGAGCAGGAAAAAGCAAAAAATTTCAGAATTGCACCTTGCAATGCGGAGAAATTACTGTTTGTGCATTTACAATATTCATTGATTTTTGCCATTGAAAAACATCATGTTATTCATATACCAGAAATGTTTGAAGCTACTGACTTAATGAAAGGAGCTGGCATCTCACTCTCTTTGAATCTTCTTTATCATGCTAAGAGGAGCACTAAAAAGCAAAAAATTTCAGAATTGCACCTTGCAATGCGGAGAAATTACTGTTTGTGCATTTACAATATTCATTGATTTTTGCCATTGAAAAACATCATGTTATTCATATACCAGAAATGATTGAAGCTACTGACTGAATGAAAGGAGCTGGCATCTCACTCTCTTTGAATCTTCTTTATCATGCTAAGAGGAGCAGGAAAAAGCAAAAAATTTCAGAATTGCACCTTGCAATGCAGAGAAATTACTGTTTGTGCATTTACAATATTCATTGATTTTTGCCATTGAAAAACATCATGTTATTGATATACCAGAAATGATTGAAGCTACTGACTGAATGAAAGGAGCTGGCATCTCACTCTCTTTGAATCTTATTTATCATGCTAAGAGGAGCAGGAAAAAGCAAAAAATTTCAGAATTGCACCTTGCAATGCGGAGAAATTACTGTTTGTGCATTTACAATATTCATTGATTTTTGCCATTGAAAAACGTCCAGAAATGATTGAAGCTACTGACTGAATGAAAGGAGCTGGCATCTCACTCTCTTTGAATCTTCTTTATCATGCTAAGAGGAGCAGGAAAAAGCAAAAAATTTCAGAATTGCACCT
Source organism: Phyllobates terribilis (assembly GCF_046119375.1). NCBI lineage: Eukaryota > Metazoa > Chordata > Amphibia > Anura > Dendrobatidae > Phyllobates > Phyllobates terribilis. The sequence goes on from NW_027371571.1 coordinate 18,796, forward strand.
TGCAATGCGGAGAAATTACTGTTTGTGCATTTACAATATTCATTGATTTTTGCCATTGAAAAACATCCAGAAATGATTGAAGCTACTGACTGAATGAAAGGAGCTGGCATCTCACTCTCTTTGAATCTTCTTTATCATGCTAAGAGGAGCAGGAAAAAGCAAAAAATTTCAGAATTGCACCTTGCAATGCGGAGAAATTACTGTTTGTGCATTTACAATATTCATTGATTTTTGCCATTGAAAAACGTCCAGAAATGATTGAAGCTACTGACTGAATGAAAGGAGCTGGCATCTCACTCTCTTTGAATCTTCTTTATCATGCTAAGAGGAGCAGGAAAAAGCAAAAAATTTCAGAATTGCACCTTGCAATGCGGCGAAATTACTGTTTGTGCATTTACAATATTCATTGATTTTTGCCATTGAAAAACGTCCAGAAATGATTGAAGCTACTGACTGAATGAAAGGAGCTGGCATCTCACTCTCTTTGAATCTTCTTTATCATGCTAAGAGGAGCAGTAAAAAGCAAAAAATTTCAGAATTGCACATTGCAATGCGGAGAAATTACTGTTTGTGCATTTACAATATTCATTGATTTTTGCCATTGAAAAACATCATGTTATTCATATACCAGAAATGTTTGAAGCTACTGACTGAATGAAAGGAGCTGGCATCTCACTCTCTTTGAATCTTCTTTATCATGCTAAGAGGAGCAGGAAAAAGCAAAAAATTTCCGAATTGCACCTTGCAATGCGGAGAAATTACTGTTTGTGCATTTACAATATTCATTGATTTTTGCCATTGAAAAACGTCCAGAAATGTTTGAAGCTACTGACTGAATGAAAGGATCTGGCATCTCACTCTCTTTGAATCTTCTTTATCATGCTAAGAGGAGCAGGAAAAAGCAAAAAATTTCAGAATTGCACCTTGCAATGCGGAGAAATTACTGTTTGTGCATTTACAATATTCATTGATTTTTGGCATTAAAAAACGTCCAGGAATGATTGAAGCTACTGACTGAATGAAAGGAGCTGGCATCTCACTCTCTTTGAATCTTCTTTATCATGCTAAGAGGAGCAGGAAAAAGCAAAAAATTTCCGAATTGCACCTTGCAATGCGGAGAAATTACTGTTTGTGCATTTACAATATTCATTGATTTTTGCCATTGAAAAACGTCCAGAAATGATTGAAGCTACTGACTGAATGAAAGGAGCTGGCATCTCACTCTCTTTGAATCTTCTTTATCATGCTAAGAGGAGCAGGAAAAAGCAAAAAATTTCAGAATTGCACCTTGCAATGCAGAGAAATTACTGTTTGTGCATTTACAATATTCATTGATTTTTGCCATTGAAAAACATCATGTTATTCATATACCAGAAATGTTTGAAGCTACTGACTGAATGAAAGGAGCTGGCATCTCACTCTCTTTGAATCTTCTTTATCATGCTAAGAGGAGCAGGAAAAAGCAAAAAATTTCAGAATTGCACCTTGCAATGCGGAGAAATTACTGTTTATGCATTTACAATATTCATTGATTTTTGCCATTGAAAAACGTCCAGAAATGATTGAAGCTACTGACTGAATGAAAGGAGCTGGCATCTCACTCTCTTTGAATCTTCTTTATCATGCTAAGAGGAGCAGGAAAAAGCAAAAAATTTCAGAATTGCACCTTGCAATACTGAGAAATTACTGTTTGTGCATTTACAATATTCATTGATTTTTGCCATTGAAAAACATCGTTATTCATATACCAGAAATGTTTGAAGCTACTGACTGAATGAAAGGAGCTGGCATCTCACTCTCTTTGAATCTTCTTTATCATGCTAAGAGAAGCAGGAAAAAGCAAAAAATTTCAGAATTGCACCTTGCAATGCGGAGAAATTACTGTTTGTGCATTTACAATATTCATTGATTTTTGCCATTGAAAAACGTCCAGAAATGATTGAAGCTACTGACTGAATGAAAGGAGCTGGCATCTCACTCTCTTTGAATCTTCTTTATCATGCTAAGAGGAGCAGGAAAAAGCAAAAAATTTCAGAATTGCACCTTGCAATGCGGAGAAATTACTGTTTGTGCATTTACAATATTCATTGATTTTTGCCATTGAAAAACGTCCAGAAATGATTGAAGCTACTGACTGAATGAAAGGAGCTGGCATCTCACTCTCTTTGAATCTTCTTTATCATGCTAAGAGGAGCAGGAAAAAGCAAAAAATTTCAGAATTGCACCTTGCAATACTGAGAAATTACTGTTTGTGCATTTACAATATTCATTGATTTTTGCCATTGAAAAACATCGTTATTCATATACCAGAAATGTTTGAAGCTACTGACTGAATGAAAGGAGCTGGCATCTCACTCTCTTTGAATCTTCTTTATCATGCTAAGAGAAGCAGGAAAAAGCAAAAAATTTCAGAATTGCACCTTGCAATGCGGAGAAATTACTGTTTGTGCATTTACAATATTCATTGATTTTTGCCATTGAAAAACGTCCAGAAATGATTGAAGCTACTGACTGAATGAAAGGAGCTGGCATCTCACTCTCTTTGAATCTTCTTTATCATGCTAAGAGGAGCAGGAAAAAGCAAAAAATTTCAGAATTGCACCTTGCAATGCGGAGAAATTACTGTTTGTGCATTTACAATATTCATTGATTTTTGCCATTGAAAAACGTCCAGAAATGATTGAAGCTACTGACTGAATGAAAGGAGCTGGCATCTCACTCTCTTTGAATCTTCTTTATCATGCTAAGAGGAGCAGGAAAAAGCAAAAAATTTCAGAATTGCACCTTGCAATGCAGAGAAATTACTGTTTGTGCATTTACAATATTCATTGATTTTTGCCATTGAAAAACATCATGTTATTCATATACCAGAAATGTTTGAAGCTACTGACTGAATGAAAGGAGCTGGCATCTCACTCTCTTTGAATCTTCTTTATCATGCTAAGAGGAGCAGGAAAAAGCAAAAAATTTCAGAATTGCACCTTGCAATGCGGAGAAATTACTGTTTGTGCATTTACAATATTCATTGATTTTTGCCATTGAAAAACGTCCAGAAATGATTGAAGCTACTGACTGAATGAAAGGAGCTGGCATCTCACTCTCTTTGAATCTTCTTTATCATGCTAAGAGGAGCAGGAAAAAGCAAAAAATTTCAGAATTGCACCTTGCAATACTGAGAAATTACTGTTTGTGCATTTACAATATTCATTGATTTTTGCCATTGAAAAACATCGTTATTCATATACCAGAAATGTTTGAAGCTACTGACTGAATGAAAGGAGCTGGCATCTCACTCTCTTTGAATCTTCTTTATCATGCTAAGAGGAGCAGGAAAAAGCAAAAAATTTCAGAATTGCACCTTGCAATGCGGAGAAATTACTGTTTGTGCATTTACAATATTCATTGATTTTTGCCATTGAAAAACGTCCAGAAATGATTGAAGCTACTGACTGAATGAAAGGAGCTGGCATCTCACTCTCTTTGAATCTTCTTTATCATGCTAAGAGGAGCAGGAAAAAGCAAAAAATTTCAGAATTGCACCTTGCAATGCGGAGAAATTACTGTTTGTGCATTTACAATATTCATTGATTTTTGCCATTGAAAAACATCATGTTATTCATATACCAGAAATGATTGAAGCTACTGACTGAATGAAAGGAGCTGGCATCTCACTCTCTTTGAATCTTCTTTATCATGCTAAGAGGAGCAGGAAAAAGCAAAAAATTTCAGAATTGCACCTTGCAATGCGGAGAAATTACTGTTTGTGCATTTACAATATTCATTGATTTTTGCCATTGAAAAACGTCCAGAAATGATTGAAGCTACTGACTGAATGAAAGGAGCTGGCATCTCACTCTCTTTGAATCTTCTTTATCATGCTAAGAGGAGCAGGAAAAAGCAAAAAATTTCAGAATTGCACCTTGCAATGCGGAGAAATTACTGTTTGTGCATTTACAATATTCATTGATTTTTGCCATTGAAAAACATCATGTTATTCATATACCAGAAATGTTTGAAGCTACTGACTGAATGAAAGGAGCTGGCATCTCACTCTCTTTGAACCTTCTTTATCATGCTAAGAGGAGCAGGAAAAAGAAAAAAATTTCAGAATTGCACATTGCAATGCGGAGAAATTACTGTTTGTGCATTTACAATATTCATTGATTTTTGCCATTGAAAAACGTCCAGAAATGTTTGAAGCTACTGACTGAATGAAAGGAGCTGGCATCTCACTCTCTTTGAATCTTCTTTATCATGCTATGAGGAGCAGGAAAAAGCAAAAAATTTCAGAATTGCACCTTGCAATGCGGAGAAATTACTGTTTGTGCATTTACAATATTCATTGATTTTTGCCATTGAAAAACGTCCAGAAATGATTGAAGCTACTGACTGAATGAAAGGAGCTGGCATCTCACTCTCTTTGAATCTTCTTTATCATGCTAAGAGGAGCAGGAAAAAGCAAAAAATTTCAGATTTGCACCTTGCAATGCGGAGAAATTACTGTTTGTGCATTTACAATATTCATTGATTTTTGCCATTGAAAAACGTCCAGAAATGATTGAAGCTACTGACTGAATGAAAGGAGCTGGCATCTCACTCTCTTTGAATCTTCTTTATCATGCTAAGAGGAGCAGGAAAAAGCAAAAAATTTCAGAATTGCACCGTGCAATGCGGAGAAATTACTGTTTGTGCATTTACAATATTCATTGATTTTTGCCATTGAAAAACATCATGTTATTCATATACCAGAAATGTTTGAAGCTACTGACTGAATGAAAGGAGCTGGCATCTCACTCTCTTTGAATCTTCTTTATCATGCTAAGAGGAGCAGGATAAAGCAAAAAATTTCAGAATTGCAACTTGCAATGCGGAGAAATTACTGTTTGTGCATTTACAATATTCATTGATTTTTGCCATTGAAAAACATCATGTTATTCATATACCAGAAATGATTGAAGCTACTGACTGAATGAAAGGACCTGGCATCTCACTCTCTTTGAATCTTCTTTATCATGCTAAGAGGAGCAGGAAAAAGCAAAAAATTTCAGAATTGCACCTTGCAATGCGGAGAAATTACTGTTTGTGCATTTACAATATTCATTGATTTTTGCCATTGAAAAACGTCCAGAAATGATTGAAGCTACTGACTGAATGAAAGGAGCTGGCATCTCACTCTCTTTGAATCTTCTTTATCATGCTAAGAGGAGCAGGAAAAAGCAAAAAATTTCAGAATTGCACCTTGCAATACTGAGAAATTACTGTTTGTGCATTTACAATATTCATTGATTTTTCCCATTGAAAAACATCGTTATTCATATACCAGAAATGTTTGAAGCTACTGACTGAATGAAAGGAGCTGGCATCTCACTCTCTTTGAATCTTCTTTATCATGCTAAGAGGAGCAGGAAAAAGCAAAAAATTTCAGAATTGCACCTTGCAATGCGGAGAAATTACTGTTTGTGCATTTACAATATCCATTGATTTTTGCCATTGAAAAATGTCCAGAAATGATTGAAGCTACTGACTGAATGAAAGGAGCTGGCATCTCACTCTCTTTGAATCTTCTTTATCATGCTAAGAGGAGCAGGAAAAAGCAAAAAATTTCAGAATTGCACCTTGCAATGCGGAGAAATTACTGTTTGTGCATTTACAATATTCATTGATTTTTGCCATTGAAAAACGACCAGAAATGATTGAAGCTACTGACTGAATGAAAGGAGCTGGCATCTCACTCTCTTTGAATCTTCTTTATCATGCTAAGAGGAGCAGGAAAAAGCAAAAAATTGGAGAATTGCACCTTGCAATGCGGAGAAATTACTGTTTGTGCATTTACAATATTCATTGATTTTTGCCATTGAAAAACGTCCAGAAATGATTGAAGCTACTGACTGAATGAAAGGAGCTGGCATCTCACTCTCTTTGAATCTTCTTTATCATGCTAAGAGGAGCAGGAAAAAGCAAAAAATTTCAGAATTGCACCTTGCAATGCGGAGAAATTCCTGTTTGTGCATTTACAATATTCATTGATTTTCGCCATTGAAAAACATCATGTTATTCATATACCAGAAATGTTTGAAGCTACTGACTGAATGAAAGGAGCTGGCATCTCACTCTCTTTGAATCTTCTTTATCATGCTAAGAGGAGCAGGAAAAAGCAAAAAATTTCAGAATTGCACCTTGCAATGCGGAGAAATTACTGTTTGTGCATTTACAATATTCATTGATTTTTGCCATTGAAAAACGTCCAGAAATGATTGAAGCTACTGACTGAATGAAAGGAGCTGGCATCTCAATCTCTTTGAATCTTCTTTATCATGCTAAGAGGAGCAGGAAAAAGCAAAAAATTTCAGAATTGCACCTTGCAATGCGGAGAAATTACTGTTTGTGCATTTACAATATTCATTGATTTTTGCCATTGAAAAACATCATGTTATTCATATACCAGATATGTTTGAAGCTACTGACTGAATGAAAGGAGCTGGCATCTCACTCTCTTTGAATCTTCTTTATCATGCTAAGAGGAGCAGGAAAAAGCAAAAAATTTCAGAATTGCACCTTGCAATGCGGAGAAATTACTGTTTGTGCATTTACAATATTCATTGATTTTTGCCAATGAAAAACATCATGTTATTCATATACCAGAAATGATTGAAGCTACTGACTGAATGAAAGGACCTGGCATCTCACTCTCTTTGAATCTTCTTTATCATGCTAAGAGGAGCAGGAAAAAGCAAAAAATTTCAGAATTGCACCTTGCAATGCGGAGAAATTACTGTTTGTGCATTTACAATATTCATTGATTTTTGCCATTGAAAAACGTCCAGAAATGATTGAAGCTACTGACTGAATGAAAGGAGCTGGCATCTCACTCTCTTTGAATCTTCTTTATCATGCTAAGAGGAGCAGGAAAAAGCAAAAAATTTCAGAATTGCACCTTGCAATGCGGAGAAATTACTGTTTGTGCATTTACAATATTCATTGATTTTTGCCATTGAAAAACATCATGTTATTCATATACCAGAAATGTTTGAAGCTACTGACTTAATGAAAGGAGCTGGCATCTCACTCTCTTTGAATC
>NW_027371572.1:0-25859 GCF_046119375.1 Phyllobates terribilis
AGTAGCTTCAAACATTTCTGGACGTTTTTCAATGGCAAAAATCAATGAATATTTGTAAATGCACAAACAGTAATATCTCCACATTGCACGGTGCAATTCTGAATTTTAGCTTTTTCCTGTTAATCCTAGCATGATAAAGAAGATTCAAAGAGAGTGAGATGCCAGCTCCTTTCATTCAGTCAGTAGCTTCAAACATTTCTGGTATATGAAAAACATGTTTTCAATGGCAAAAATCAATGAATATTGTAAATGCACAAACAGTAATATCTCCACATTGCACGGTGCAATTCTGAATTTTTAGCTTTTTCCTGTTAATCCTAGCATGATAAAGAAGATTCAAAGAGAGTGAGATGCCAGCTCCTTTCATTCAGTCAGTAGCTTCAAACATTTCTGGTATATGAAAAACATGTTTTCAATGGCAAAAATCCAATGAATATTGTAAATGCACAAACAGTAATATCTCCACATTGCACGGTGCAATTCTGAAATTTTTGCTTTTTCCTGCTAATCCTAGCATGATAAAGAAGATTCAAAGAGAGTGAGATGCCAGCTCCTTTCATTCAGTCAGTAGCTTCAAACATTTCTGGACGTTTTTCAATGGCAAAAATCAATGAATATTGTAAATGCACAAACAGTAATATCTCCACATTGCACGGTGCAATTCTGAAATTTTAGCTTTTTCCTGTTAATCCTAGCATGATAAAGAAGATTCAAAGAGAGTGAGATGCCACTCCTTTCATTCAGTCAGTAGCTTCAAACATTTCTGGTATATGAAAAACATGTTTTTCAATGGCAAAAATCAATGAATATTGTAAATGCACAAACAGTAATATCTCCACATTGCACGTGCAATTCTGAAATTTTTAGCTTTTTCCTGTTAATCCTAGCATGATAAAGAAGATTCAAAGAGAGTGAGATGCCAGCTCCTTTCATTCAGTCAGTAGCTTCAAACATTTCTGGACGTTTTTCAATGGCAAAATCAATGAATATTGTAAATGCACAAACAGTAATATCTCCACATTGCACGGTGCAATTCTGAAATTTTTAGCTTTTTCCTGTTAATCCTAGCATGATAAGAAGATTCAAAGAGAGTGAGATGCCAGCTCCTTTCATTCAGTCAGTAGCTTTCAAACATTTCTGGACGTTTTCAATGGCAAAAATCAATGATATTGTAAATGCACAAACAGTAATATCTCCACATTGCACGGTGCAATTCTGAAATTTTAGCTTTTTCCTGCTAATCCTAGCATGATAAAGAAGATTCAAAGAGAGTGAGATGCCAGCTCCTTCATTCAGTCAGTAGCTTCAAACATTTCTGGTATATGAAAAACATGTTTTTCAATGGCAAAAATCAATGAATATTGTAAATGCACAAACAGTATATCTCCACATTGCACGGTGCAATTCTGAAATTTTAGCTTTTTCCTGTTAATCCTAGCATGATAAAGAAGATTCAAAGAGAGTGAGATGCCAGCTCCTTTCATTCAGTCAGTAGCTTCAAACATTTCTGGTATATGAAAAACATGTTTTTCAATGGCAAAAATCAATGAATATTGTAAATGCACAAACAGTAATATCTCCACATTGCACGGTGCAATTCTGAAAATTTTTAGCTTTTTCCTGTTAATCCTAGCATGATAAAGAAGATTCAAAGAGAGTGAGATGCCAGCTCCTTTCATTCAGTCAGTAGCTTCAAACATTTCTGGACGTTTTTCAATGGCAAAAATCAATGAATATTGTAAATGCACAAACAGTAATATCTCCACATTGCAAGGTGCAATTCTGAAATTTTTTGCTTTTTCCCTGCTAATCCTAGCATGATAAAGAAGATTCAAAGAGAGTGAGATGCCAGCTCCTTTCATTCAGTCAGTAGCTTCAAACATTTCTGGACGTTTTTCAATGGCAAAAATCAATGAATATTGTAAATGCACAAACAGTAATATCTCCACATTGCACGGTGCAATTTCTGAAATTTTTAGCTTTTTCCTGTTAATCCTAGCATGATAAAGAAGATTCAAAGAGAGTGAGATGCCAGCTCCTTTCATTCAGTCAGTAGCTTCAAACATTTCTGGACGTTTTTCAATGGCAAAAATCAATGAATATTGTAAATGCACAAACAGTAATATCTCCACATTGCACGGTGCAATTCTGAAATTTTTTGCTTTTTCCTGTTAATCCCTAGCATGATAAAGAAGATTCAAAGAGAGTGAGATGCCAGCTCCTTTCATTCAGTCAGTAGCTTCAAACATTTCTGGACGTTTTTCAATGGCAAAAATCAATGAATATTGTAAATGCACAAACAGTAATATCTCCACATTGCAAGGTGCAATTCTGAAATTTTTGCTTTTTCCTGCTAATCCTAGCATGATAGAAGATTCAAGAGAGTGAGATGCCAGCTCCTTCATCAGTCAGTAGCTTCAAACATTTCTGGACGTTTTTCAATGGCAAAAATCAATGAATATTGTAAATGCACAAACAGTAATATCTCCACATTGCACGGTGCAATTCTGAAATTTTTAGCTTTTTCCTGTTAATCCTAGCATGATAAAGAAGATTCAAAGAGAGTGAGATGCCAGCTCCTTTCATTCAGTCAGTAGCTTCAAACATTTCTGGTATATGGAAAAACATGGTTTTTCAATGGCAAAAATCAATGAATATTGTAAATGCACAAACAGTAATATCTCCACATTGCACGGTGCAATTCTGAAATTTTTAGCTTTTTCCTGTTAATCCTAGCATGATAAAGAAGATTCAAAGAGAGTGAGATGCCAGCTCCTTTCATTCAGTCAGTAGCTTCAAACATTTCTGGGTATTGGTAAGAAAAACATGTTTTCAATGGCAAAAATCAATGAATATTGTAAATGCACAAACAGTAATATCTCCACATTGCACGGTGCAATTCTGAAATTTTTAGCTTTTTCCTGCTTAATCCTAGCATGATAAAGAAGATTCAAAGAGAGTGAGATGCCAGCTCCTTTCATTCAGTCAGTAGCTTCAAACATTTCTGGACGTTTTTCAATGGCAAAAATCAATGAATATTGTAAATGCACAAACAGTAATATCTCCACATTGCACGGTGCAATTCTGAAATTTTTAGCTTTTTCCTGTAATCCTAGCATGATAAAGAAGATTCAAAGAGAGTGAGATGCCAGCTCCTTTCATTCAGTCAGTAGCTTCAAACATTTCTGGTATATGAAAAACATGTTTTTCAATGGCAAAAATCAATGAATATTGTAAATGCACAAACAGTAATATCTCCACATTGCACGGTGCAATTCTGAAATTTTTAGCTTTTTCCTGTTAATCCTAGCATGATAAAGAAGATTCAAAGAGAGTGAGATGCCAGCGCCAGCTCCTTTCATTCAGTCAGTAGCTTCAAACATTTCTGGTATATGATAAACATGTTTTTCAATGGCAAAAATCAATGAATATTGTAAATGCACAAACAGTAATATCTCCACATTGCACGGTGCAATTCTGAAATTTTTTGCTTTTTCCTGCTAATCCTAGCATGATAAAGAAGATTCAAAGAGAGTGAGATGCCAGCTCCTTTCATTCAGTCAGTAGCTTCAAACATTTCTGGACGTTTTTCAATGGCAAAAATCAATGAATATTGTAAATGCACAAACAGTAATATCTCCACATTGCACGGTGCAATTCTGAAATTTTTAGCTTTTTCCTGTTAATCCTAGCATGATAAAGAAGATTCAAAGAGAGTGAGATGCCAGCTCCTTTCATTCAGTCAGTAGCTTCAAACATTTCTGGACGTTTTTCAATGGCAAAAATCAATGAATATTGTAAATGCACAAACAGTAATATCTCCACATTGCACGGTGCAATTCTGAAATTTTTAGCTTTTTCCTGTTAATCCTAGCATGATAAAGAAGATTCAAAGAGAGTGAGATGCCAGCTCCTTTCATTCAGTCAGTAGCTTCAAACATTTCTGGACGTTTTTCAATGGCAAAAATCAATGAATATTGTAAATGCACAAACAGTAATATCTCCACATTGCACGGTGCAATTCTGAAATTTTTAGCTTTTTCCTGCTAATCCTAGCATGATAAAGAAGATTCAAAGAGAGTGAGATGCCAGCTCCTTTCATTCAGTCAGTAGCTTCAAACATTTCTGGTATATGAAAAACATGTTTTTCAATGGCAAAAATCAATGAATATTGTAAATGCACAAACAGTAATATCTCCACATTGCACGGTGCAATTCTGAAATTTTTAGCTTTTTCCTGTTAATCCTAGCATGATAAAGAAGATTCAAAGAGAGTGAGATGCCAGCTCCTTTCATTCAGTCAGTAGCTTCAAACATTTCTGGTATATGAAAAACATGTTTTTCAATGGCAAAAATCAATGAATATTGTAAATGCACAAACAGTAATATCTCCACATTGCACGGTGCAATTCTGAAATTTTTAGCTTTTTCCTGTTAATCCTAGCATGATAAAGAAGATTCAAAGAGAGTGAGATGCCAGCTCCTTTCATTCAGTCAGTAGCTTCAAACATTTCTGGTATATGAAAAACATGTTTTTCAATGGCAAAAATCAATGAATATTGTAAATGCACAAACAGTAATATCTCCACATTGCACGGTGCAATTCTGAAATTTTTAGCTTTTTCCTGTTAATCCTAGCATGATAAAGAAGATTCAAAGAGAGTGAGATGCCAGCTCCTTTCATTCAGTCAGTAGCTTCAAACATTTCTGGTATATGAAAAACAGTTTTTCAATGGCAAAAATCAATGAATATTGTAAATGCACAAACAGTAATATCTCCACATTGCACGGTGCAATTCTGAAATTTTTAGCTTTTTCCTGTTAATCCTAGCATGATAAAGAAGATTCAAAGAGAGTGAGATGCCAGCTCCTTTCATTCAGTCAGTAGCTTCAAACATTTCTGGTATATGAAAAACATGTTTTTCAATGGCAAAAATCAATGAATATTGTAAATGCACAAACAGTAATATCTCCACATTGCACGGTGCAATTCTGAAATTTTTAGCTTTTTCCTGTTAATCCTAGCATGATAAAGAAGATTCAAAGAGAGTGAGATGCCAGCTCCTTTCATTCAGTCAGTAGCTTCAAACATTTCTGGACGTTTTTCAATGGCAAAAATCAATGAATATTGTAAATGCACAAACAGTAATATCTACACATTGCACGGTGCAATTCTGAAATTTTTTGCTTTTTCCTGCTAATCCTAGCATGATAAAGAAGATTCAAAGAGAGTGAGATGCCAGCTCCTTTCATTCAGTCAGTAGCTTCAAACATTTCTGGACGTTTTTCAATGGCAAAAATCAATGAATATTGTAAATGCACAAACAGTAATATCTCCACATTGCACGGTGCAATTCTGAAATTTTTAGCTTTTTCCTGTTAATCCTAGCATGATAAAGAAGATTCAAAGAGAGTGAGATGCCAGCTCCTTTCATTCAGTCAGTAGCTTCAAACATTTCTGGTATATGAAAAACATGTTTTTCAATGGCAAAAATCAATGAATATTGTAAATGCACAAACAGTAATATCTCCACATTGCACGGTGCAATTCTGAAATTTTTTGCTTTTTCCTGCTAATCCTAGCATGATAAAGAAGATTCAAAGAGAGTGAGATGCCAGCTCCTTTCATTCAGTCAGTAGCTTCAAACATTTCTGGACGTTTTTCAATGGCAAAAATCAATGAATATTGTAAATGCACAAACAGTAATATCTCCACATTGCACGGTGCAATTCTGAAATTTTTAGCTTTTTCCTGTTAATCCTAGCATGATAAAGAAGATTCAAAGAGAGTGAGATGCCAGCTCCTTTCATTCAGTCAGTAGCTTCAAACATTTCTGGTATATGAAAAACATGTTTTTCAATGGCAAAAATCAATGAATATTGTAAATGCACAAACAGTAATATCTCCACATTGCACGGTGCAATTCTGAAATTTTTAGCTTTTTCCTGTTAATCCTAGCATGATAAAGAAGATTCAAAGAGAGTGAGATGCCAGCTCCTTTCATTCAGTCAGTAGCTTCAAACATTTCTGGACGTTTTTCAATGGCAAAAATCAATGAATATTGTAAATGCACAAACAGTAATATCTCCACATTGCACGGTGCAATTCTGAAATTTTTAGCTTTTTCCTGTTAATCCTAGCATGATAAAGAAGATTCAAAGAGAGTGAGATGCCAGCTCCTTTCATTCAGTCAGTAGCTTCAAACATTTCTGGACGTTTTTCAATGGCAAAAATCAATGAATATTGTAAATGCACAAACAGTAATATCTCCACATTGCACGGTGCAATTCTGAAATTTTTAGCTTTTTCCTGCTAATCCTAGCATGATAAAGAAGATTCAAAGAGAGTGAGATGCCAGCTCCTTTCATTCAGTCAGTAGCTTCAAACATTTCTGGTATATGAAAAACATGTTTTTCAATGGCAAAAATCAATGAATATTGTAAATGCACAAACAGTAATATCTCCACATTGCACGGTGCAATTCTGAAATTTTTAGCTTTTTCCTGTTAATCCTAGCATGATAAAGAAGATTCAAAGAGAGTGAGATGCCAGCTCCTTTCATTCAGTCAGTAGCTTCAAACATTTCTGGTATATGAAAAACATGTTTTTCAATGGCAAAAATCAATGAATATTGTAAATGCACAAACAGTAATATCTCCACATTGCACGGTGCAATTCTGAAATTTTTAGCTTTTTCCTGTTAATCCTAGCATGATAAAGAAGATTCAAAGAGAGTGAGATGCCAGCTCCTTTCATTCAGTCAGTAGCTTCAAACATTTCTGGACGTTTTTCAATGGCAAAAATCAATGAATATTGTAAATGCACAAACAGTAATATCTCCACATTGCAAGGTGCAATTCTGAAATTTTTTGCTTTTTCCTGCTAATCCTAGCATGATAAAGAAGATTCAAAGAGAGTGAGATGCCAGCTCCTTTCATTCAGTCAGTAGCTTCAAACATTTCTGGACGTTTTTCAATGGCAAAAATCAATGAATATTGTAAATGCACAAACAGTAATATCTCCACATTGCACGGTGCAATTCTGAAATTTTTAGCTTTTTCCTGTTAATCCTAGCATGATAAAGAAGATTCAAAGAGAGTGAGATGCCAGCTCCTTTCATTCAGTCAGTAGCTTCAAACATTTCTGGACGTTTTTCAATGGCAAAAATCAATGAATATTGTAAATGCACAAACAGTAATATCTCCACATTGCACGGTGCAATTCTGAAATTTTTTGCTTTTTCCTGTTAATCCTAGCATGATAAAGAAGATTCAAAGAGAGTGAGATGCCAGCTCCTTTCATTCAGTCAGTAGCTTCAAACATTTCTGGACGTTTTTCAATGGCAAAAATCAATGAATATTGTAAATGCACAAACAGTAATATCTCCACATTGCAAGGTGCAATTCTGAAATTTTTTGCTTTTTCCTGCTAATCCTAGCATGATAAAGAAGATTCAAAGAGAGTGAGATGCCAGCTCCTTTCATTGTCAGTAGCTTCAAACATTTCTGGACGTTTTTCAATGGCAAAAATCAATGAATATTGTAAATGCACAAACAGTAATATCTCCACATTGCACGGTGCAATTCTGAAATTTTTAGCTTTTTCCTGTTAATCCTAGCATGATAAAGAAGATTCAAAGAGAGTGAGATGCCAGCTCCTTTCATTCAGTCAGTAGCTTCAAACATTTCTGGACGTTTTTCAATGGCAAAAATCAATGAATATTGTAAATGCACAAACAGTAATATCTCCACATTGCACGGTGCAATTCTGAAATTTTTAGCTTTTTCCTGTTAATCCTAGCATGATAAAGAAGATTCAAAGAGAGTGAGATGCCAGCTCCTTTCATTCAGTCAGTAGCTTCAAACATTTCAGGACGTTTTTCAATGGCAAAAATCAATGAATATTGTAAATGCACAAACAGTAATATCTCCACATTGCACGGTGCAATTCTGAAATTTTTAGCTTTTTCCTGCTAATCCTAGCATGATAAAGAAGATTCAAAGAGAGTGAGATGCCAGCTCCTTTCATTCAGTCAGTAGCTTCAAACATTTCTGGACGTTTTTCAATGGCAAAAATCAATGAATATTGTAAATGCACAAACAGTAATATCTCCACATTGCACGGTGCAATTCTGAAATTTTTTGCTTTTTCCTGCTAATCCTAGCATGATAAAGAAGATTCAAAGAGAGTGAGATGCCAGCTCCTTTCATTCAGTCAGTAGCTTCAAACATTTCTGGTATATGAAAAACATGTTTTTCAATGGCAAAAATCAATGAATATTGTAAATGCACAAACAGTAATATCTCCACATTGCACGGTGCAATTCTGAAATTTTTAGCTTTTTCCTGTTAATCCTAGCATGATAAAGAAGATTCAAAGAGAGTGAGATGCCAGCTCCTTTCATTCAGTCAGTAGCTTCAAACATTTCTGGTATATGAAAAACATGTTTTTCAATGGCAAAAATCAATGAATATTGTAAATGCACAAACAGTAATATCTCCACATTGCACGGTGCAATTCTGAAATTTTTAGCTTTTTCCTGTTAATCCTAGCATGATAAAGAAGATTCAAAGAGAGTGAGATGCCAGCTCCTTTCATTCAGTCAGTAGCTTCAAACATTTCTGGACGTTTTTCAATGGCAAAAATCAATGAATATTGTAAATGCACAAACAGTAATATCTCCACATTGCACGGTGCAATTCTGAAATTTTTAGCTTTTTCCTGTTAATCCTAGCATGATAAAGAAGATTCAAAGAGAGTGAGATGCCAGCTCCTTTCATTCAGTCAGTAGCTTCAAACATTTCTGGTATATGAAAAACATGTTTTTCAATGGCAAAAATCAATGAATATTGTAAATGCACAAACAGTAATATCTCCACATTGCACGGTGCAATTCTGAAATTTTTAGCTTTTTCCTGCTAATCCTAGCATGATAAAGAAGATTCAAAGAGAGTGAGATGCCAGCTCCTTTCATTCAGTCAGTAGCTTCAAACATTTCTGGTATATGAAAAACATGTTTTTCAATGGCAAAAATCAATGAATATTGTAAATGCACAAACAGTAATATCTCCACATTGCACGGTGCAATTCTGAAATTTTTTGCTTTTTCCTGCTAATCCTAGCATGATAAAGAAGATTCAAAGAGAGTGAGATGCCAGCTCCTTTCATTCAGTCAGTAGCTTCAAACATTTCTGGACGTTTTTCAATGGCAAAAATCAATGAATATTGTAAATGCACAAACAGTAATATCTCCACTTTGCACGGTGCAATTCTGAAATTTTTAGCTTTTTCCTGTTAATCCTAGCATGATAAAGAAGATTCAAAGAGAGTGAGATGCCAGCTCCTTTCATTCAGTCAGTAGCTTCAAACATTTCTGGTATATGAAAAACATGTTTTTCAATGGCAAAAATCAATGAATATTGTAAATGCACAAACAGTAATATCTCCACATTGCACGGTGCAATTCTGAAATTTTTAGCTTTTTCCTGCTAATCCTAGCATGATAAAGAAGATTCAAAGAGAGTGAGATGCCAGCTCCTTTCATTCAGTCAGTAGCTTCAAACATTTCTGGACGTTTTTCAATGGCAAAAATCAATGAATATTGTAAATGCACAAACAGTAATATCTCCACATTGCACGGTGCAATTCTGAAATTTTTTGCTTTTTCCTGCTAATCCTAGCATGATAAAGAAGATTCAAAGAGAGTGAGATGCCAGCTCCTTTCATTCAGTCAGTAGCTTCAAACATTTCTGGACGTTTTTCAATGGCAAAAATCAATGAATATTGTAAATGCACAAACAGTAATATCTCCACATTGCACGGTGCAATTCTGAAATTTTTTGCTTTTTCCTGTTAATCCTAGCATGATAAAGAAGATTCAAAGAGAGTGAGATGCCAGCTCCTTTCATTCAGTCAGTAGCTTCAAACATTTCTGGTATATGAAAAACATGTTTTTCAATGGCAAAAATCAATGAATATTGTAAATGCACAAACAGTAATATCTCCACATTGCACGGTGCAATTCTGAAATTTTTAGCTTTTTCCTGTTAATCCTAGCATGATAAAGAAGATTCAAAGAGAGTGAGATGCCAGCTCCTTTCATTCAGTCAGTAGCTTCAAACATTTCTGGACGTTTTTCAATGGCAAAAATCAATGAATATTGTAAATGCACAAACAGTAATATCTCCACATTGCACGGTGCAATTCTGAAATTTTTTGCTTTTTCCTGCTAATCCTAGCATGATAAAGAAGATTCAAAGAGAGTGAGATGCCAGCTCCTTTCATTCAGTCAGTAGCTTCAAACATTTCTGGACGTTTTTCAATGGCAAAAATCAATGAATATTGTAAATGCACAAACAGTAATATCTCCACATTGCACAGTGCAATTCTGAAATTTTTTGCTTTTTCCTGTTAATCCTAGCATGATAAAGAAGATTCAAAGAGAGTGAGATGCCAGCTCCTTTCATTCAGTCAGTAGCTTCAAACATTTCTGGACGTTTTTCAATGGCAAAAATCAATGAATATTGTAAATGCACAAACAGTAATATCTCCACATTGCACGGTGCAATTCTGAAATTTTTAGCTTTTTCCTGTTAATCCTAGCATGATAAAGAAGATTCAAAGAGAGTGAGATGCCAGCTCCTTTCATTCAGTCAGTAGCTTCAAACATTTCTGGACGTTTTTCAATGGCAAAAATCAATGAATATTGTAAATGCACAAACAGTAATATCTCCACATTGCACGGTGCAATTCTGAAATTTTTAGCTTTTTCCTGTTAATCCTAGCATGATAAAGAAGATTCAAAGAGAGTGAGATGCCAGCTCCTTTCATTCAGTCAGTAGCTTCAAACATTTCTGGTATATGAAAAACATGTTTTTCAATGGCAAAAATCAATGAATATTGTAAATGCACAAACAGTAATATCTCCACATTGCACGGTGCAATTCTGAAATTTTTAGCTTTTTCCTGTTAATCCTAGCATGATAAAGAAGATTCAAAGAGAGTGAGATGCCAGCTCCTTTCATTCAGTCAGTAGCTTCAAACATTTCTGGTATATGAAAAACATGTTTTTCAATGGCAAAAATCAATGAATATTGTAAATGCACAAACAGTAATATCTCCACATTGCACGGTGCAATTCTGAAATTTTTAGCTTTTTCCTGCTAATCCTAGCATGATAAAGAAGATTCAAAGAGAGTGAGATGCCAGCTCCTTTCATTCAGTCAGTAGCTTCAAACATTTCTGGACGTTTTTCAATGGCAAAAATCAATGAATATTGTAAATGCACAAACAGTAATATCTCCACATTGCACGGTGCAATTCTGAAATTTTTAGCTTTTTCCTGTTAATCCTAGCATGATAAAGAAGATTCAAAGAGAGTGAGATGCCAGCTCCTTTCATTCAGTCAGTAGCTTCAAACATTTCTGGACGTTTTTCAATGGCAAAAATCAATGAATATTGTAAATGCACAAACAGTAATATCTCCACATTGCACGGTGCAATTCTGAAATTTTTAGCTTTTTCCTGTTAATCCTAGCATGATAAAGAAGATTCAAAGAGAGTGAGATGCCAGCTCCTTTCATTCAGTCAGTAGCTTCAAACATTTCTGGTATATGAAAAACATGTTTTTCAATGGCAAAAATCAATGAATATTGTAAATGCACAAACAGTAATATCTCCACATTGCACGGTGCAATTCTGAAATTTTTAGCTTTTTCCTGTTAATCCTAGCATGATAAAGAAGATTCAAAGAGAGTGAGATGCCAGCTCCTTTCATTCAGTCAGTAGCTTCAAACATTTCTGGTATATGAAAAACATGTTTTTCAATGGCAAAAATCAATGAATATTGTAAATGCACAAACAGTAATATCTCCACATTGCACGGTGCAATTCTGAAATTTTTAGCTTTTTCCTGTTAATCCTAGCATGATAAAGAAGATTCAAAGAGAGTGAGATGCCAGCTCCTTTCATTCAGTCAGTAGCTTCAAACATTTCTGGTATATGAAAAACATGTTTTTCAATGGCAAAAATCAATGAATATTGTAAATGCACAAACAGTAATATCTCCACATTGCACGGTGCAATTCTGAAATTTTTAGCTTTTTCCTGCTAATCCTAGCATGATAAAGAAGATTCAAAGAGAGTGAGATGCCAGCTCCTTTCATTCAGTCAGTAGCTTCAAACATTTCTGGTATATGAAAAACATGTTTTTCAATGGCAAAAATCAATGAATATTGTAAATGCACAAACAGTAATATCTCCACATTGCACGGTGCAATTCTGAAATTTTTTGCTTTTTCCTGCTAATCCTAGCATGATAAAGAAGATTCAAAGAGAGTGAGATGCCAGCTCCTTTCATTCAGTCAGTAGCTTCAAACATTTCTGGACGTTTTTCATTGGCAAAAATCAATGAATATTGTAAATGCACAAACAGTAATATCTCCACATTGCACGGTGCAATTCTGAAATTTTTAGCTTTTTCCTGTTAATCCTAGCATGATAAAGAAGATTCAAAGAGAGTGAGATGCCAGCTCCTTTCATTCAGTCAGTAGCTTCAAACATTTCTGGTATATGAAAAACATGTTTTTCAATGGCAAAAATCAATGAATATTGTAAATGCACAAACAGTAATATCTCCACATTGCACGGTGCAATTCTGAAATTTTTAGCTTTTTCCTGCTAATCCTAGCATGATAAAGAAGATTCAAAGAGAGTGAGATGCCAGCTCCTTTCATTCAGTCAGTAGCTTCAAACATTTCTGGTATATGAAAAACATGTTTTTCAATGGCAAAAATCAATGAATATTGTAAATGCACAAACAGTAATATCTCCACATTGCACGGTGCAATTCTGAAATTTTTAGCTTTTTCCTGTTAATCCTAGCATGATAAAGAAGATTCAAAGAGAGTGAGATGCCAGCTCCTTTCATTCAGTCAGTAGCTTCAAACATTTCTGGTATATGAAAAACATGTTTTTCAATGGCAAAAATCAATGAATATTGTAAATGCACAAACAGTAATATCTCCACATTGCACGGTGCAATTCTGAAATTTTTAGCTTTTTCCTGTTAATCCTAGCATGATAAAGAAGATTCAAAGAGAGTGAGATGCCAGCTCCTTTCATTCAGTCAGTAGCTTCAAACATTTCTGGTATATGAAAAACATGTTTTTCAATGGCAAAAATCAATGAATATTGTAAATGCACAAACAGTAATATCTCCACATTGCACGGTGCAATTCTGAAATTTTTAGCTTTTTCCTGCTAATCCTAGCATGATAAAGAAGATTCAAAGAGAGTGAGATGCCAGCTCCTTTCATTCAGTCAGTAGCTTCAAACATTTCTGGTATATGAAAAACATGTTTTTCAATGGCAAAAATCAATGAATATTGTAAATGCACAAACAGTAATATCTCCACATTGCACGGTGCAATTCTGAAATTTTTTGCTTTTTCCTGCTAATCCTAGCATGATAAAGAAGATTCAAAGAGAGTGAGATGCCAGCTCCTTTCATTCAGTCAGTAGCTTCAAACATTTCTGGACGTTTTTCAATGGCAAAAATCAATGAATATTGTAAATGCACAAACAGTAATATCTCCACATTGCACGGTGCAATTCTGAAATTTTTAGCTTTTTCCTGTTAATCCTAGCATGATAAAGAAGATTCAAAGAGAGTGAGATGCCAGCTCCTTTCATTCAGTCAGTAGCTTCAAACATTTCTGGTATATGAAAAACATGTTTTTCAATGGCAAAAATCAATGAATATTGTAAATGCACAAACAGTAATATCTCCACATTGCACGGTGCAATTCTGAAATTTTTAGCTTTTTCCTGTTAATCCTAGCATGATAAAGAAGATTCAAAGAGAGTGAGATGCCAGCTCCTTTCATTCAGTCAGTAGCTTCAAACATTTCTGGTATATGAAAAACATGTTTTTCAATGGCAAAAATCAATGAATATTGTAAATGCACAAACAGTAATATCTCCACATTGCACGGTGCAATTCTGAAATTTTTAGCTTTTTCCTGTTAATCCTAGCATGATAAAGAAGATTCAAAGAGAGTGAGATGCCAGCTCCTTTCATTCAGTCAGTAGCTTCAAACATTTCTGGTATATGAAAAACATGTTTTTCAATGGCAAAAATCAATGAATATTGTAAATGCACAAACAGTAATATCTCCACATTGCACGGTGCAATTCTGAAATTTTTAGCTTTTTCCTGTTAATCCTAGCATGATAAAGAAGATTCAAAGAGAGTGAGATGCCAGCTCCTTTCATTCAGTCAGTAGCTTCAAACATTTCTGGTATATGAAAAACATGTTTTTCAATGGCAAAAATCAATGAATATTGTAAATGCACAAACAGTAATATCTCCACATTGCACGGTGCAATTCTGAAATTTTTAGCTTTTTCCTGTTAATCCTAGCATGATAAAGAAGATTCAAAGAGAGTGAGATGCCAGCTCCTTTCATTCAGTCAGTAGCTTCAAACATTTCTGGTATATGAAAAACATGTTTTTCAATGGCAAAAATCAATGAATATTGTAAATGCACAAACAGTAATATCTCCACATTGCACGGTGCAATTCTGAAATTTTTAGCTTTTTCCTAATCCTAGCATGATAAAGAAGATTCAAAGAGAGTGAGATGCCAGCTCCTTTCATTCAGTCAGTAGCTTCAAACATTTCTGGTATATGAAAAACATGTTTTTCAATGGCAAAAATCAATGAATATTGTAAATGCACAAACAGTAATATCTCCACATTGCACGGTGCAATTCTGAAATTTTTTGCTTTTTCCTGTTAATCCTAGCATGATAAAGAAGATTCAAAGAGAGTGAGATGCCAGCTCCTTTCATTCAGTCAGTAGCTTCAAACATTTCTGGTATATGAAAAACATGTTTTTCAATGGCAAAAATCAATGAATATTGTAAATGCACAAACAGTAATATCTCCACATTGCACGGTGCAATTCTGAAATTTTTAGCTTTTTCCTGTTAATCCTAGCATGATAAAGAAGATTCAAAGAGAGTGAGATGCCAGCTCCTTTCATTCAGTCAGTAGCTTTCAAACATTTCTGGTATATGAAAAACATGTTTTTCAATGGCAAAAATCAATGAATATTGTAAATGCACAAACAGTAATATCTCCACATTGCACGGTGCAATTCTGAAATTTTTAGCTTTTTCCTGTTAATCCTAGCATGATAAAGAAGATTCAAAGAGAGTGAGATGCCAGCTCCTTTCATTCAGTCAGTAGCTTCAAACATTTCTGGTATATGAAAAACATGTTTTTCAATGGCAAAAATCAATGAATATTGTAAATGCACAAACAGTAATATCTCCACATTGCACGGTGCAATTCTGAAATTTTTAGCTTTTTCCTGTTAATCCTAGCATGATAAAGAAGATTCAAAGAGAGTGAGATGCCAGCTCCTTTCATTCAGTCAGTAGCTTCAAACATTTCTGGACGTTTTTCAATGGCAAAAATCAATGAATATTGTAAATGCACAAACAGTAATATCTCCACATTGCACGGTGCAATTCTGAAATTTTTAGCTTTTTCCTGTTAATCCTAGCATGATAAAGAAGATTCAAAGAGAGTGAGATGCCAGCTCCTTTCATTCAGTCAGTAGCTTCAAACATTTCTGGTATATGAAAAACATGTTTTTCAATGGCAAAAATCAATGAATATTGTAAATGCACAAACAGTAATATCTCCACATTGCACGGTGCAATTCTGAAATTTTTAGCTTTTTCCTGTTAATCCTAGCATGATAAAGAAGATTCAAAGAGAGTGAGATGCCAGCTCCTTTCATTCAGTCAGTAGCTTCAAACATTTCTGGTATATGAAAAACATGTTTTTCAATGGCAAAAATCAATGAATATTGTAAATGCACAAACAGTAATATCTCCACATTGCACGGTGCAATTCTGAAATTTTTAGCTTTTTCCTGTTAATCCTAGCATGATAAAGAAGATTCAAAGAGAGTGAGATGCCAGCTCCTTTCATTCAGTCAGTAGCTTCAAACATTTCTGGACGTTTTTCAATGGCAAAAATCAATGAATATTGTAAATGCACAAACAGTAATATCTCCACATTGCACGGTGCAATTCTGAAATTTTTTGCTTTTTCCTGTTAATCCTAGCATGATAAAGAAGATTCAAAGAGAGTGAGATGCCAGCTCCTTTCATTCAGTCAGTAGCTTCAAACATTTCTGGTATATGAAAAACATGTTTTTCAATGGCAAAAATCAATGAATATTGTAAATGCACAAACAGTAATATCTCCACATTGCACGGTGCAATTCTGAAATTTTTAGCTTTTTCCTGTTAATCCTAGCATGATAAAGAAGATTCAAAGAGAGTGAGATGCCAGCTCCTTTCATTCAGTCAGTAGCTTCAAACATTTCTGGACGTTTTTCAATGGCAAAAATCAATGAATATTGTAAATGCACAAACAGTAATATCTCCACATTGCACGGTGCAATTCTGAAATTTTTTGCTTTTTCCTGCTAATCCTAGCATGATAAAGAAGATTCAAAGAGAGTGAGATGCCAGCTCCTTTCATTCAGTCAGTAGCTTCAAACATTTCTGGACGTTTTTCAATGGCAAAAATCAATGAATATTGTAAATGCACAAACAGTAATATCTCCACATTGCACAGTGCAATTCTGAAATTTTTTGCTTTTTCCTGTTAATCCTAGCATGATAAAGAAGATTCAAAGAGAGTGAGATGCCAGCTCCTTTCATTCAGTCAGTAGCTTCAAACATTTCTGGACGTTTTTCAATGGCAAAAATCAATGAATATTGTAAATGCACAAACAGTAATATCTCCACATTGCACGGTGCAATTCTGAAATTTTTAGCTTTTTCCTGTTAATCCTAGCATGATAAAGAAGATTCAAAGAGAGTGAGATGCCAGCTCCTTTCATTCAGTCAGTAGCTTCAAACATTTCTGGACGTTTTTCAATGGCAAAAATCAATGAATATTGTAAATGCACAAACAGTAATATCTCCACATTGCACGGTGCAATTCTGAAATTTTTAGCTTTTTCCTGTTAATCCTAGCATGATAAAGAAGATTCAAAGAGAGTGAGATGCCAGCTCCTTTCATTCAGTCAGTAGCTTCAAACATTTCTGGTATATGAAAAACATGTTTTTCAATGGCAAAAATCAATGAATATTGTAAATGCACAAACAGTAATATCTCCACATTGCACGGTGCAATTCTGAAATTTTTAGCTTTTTCCTGTTAATCCTAGCATGATAAAGAAGATTCAAAGAGAGTGAGATGCCAGCTCCTTTCATTCAGTCAGTAGCTTCAAACATTTCTGGTATATGAAAAACATGTTTTTCAATGGCAAAAATCAATGAATATTGTAAATGCACAAACAGTAATATCTCCACATTGCACGGTGCAATTCTGAAATTTTTAGCTTTTTCCTGCTAATCCTAGCATGATAAAGAAGATTCAAAGAGAGTGAGATGCCAGCTCCTTTCATTCAGTCAGTAGCTTCAAACATTTCTGGACGTTTTTCAATGGCAAAAATCAATGAATATTGTAAATGCACAAACAGTAATATCTCCACATTGCACGGTGCAATTCTGAAATTTTTAGCTTTTTCCTGTTAATCCTAGCATGATAAAGAAGATTCAAAGAGAGTGAGATGCCAGCTCCTTTCATTCAGTCAGTAGCTTCAAACATTTCTGGACGTTTTTCAATGGCAAAAATCAATGAATATTGTAAATGCACAAACAGTAATATCTCCACATTGCACGGTGCAATTCTGAAATTTTTAGCTTTTTCCTGTTAATCCTAGCATGATAAAGAAGATTCAAAGAGAGTGAGATGCCAGCTCCTTTCATTCAGTCAGTAGCTTCAAACATTTCTGGTATATGAAAAACATGTTTTTCAATGGCAAAAATCAATGAATATTGTAAATGCACAAACAGTAATATCTCCACATTGCACGGTGCAATTCTGAAATTTTTAGCTTTTTCCTGTTAATCCTAGCATGATAAAGAAGATTCAAAGAGAGTGAGATGCCAGCTCCTTTCATTCAGTCAGTAGCTTCAAACATTTCTGGTATATGAAAAACATGTTTTTCAATGGCAAAAATCAATGAATATTGTAAATGCACAAACAGTAATATCTCCACATTGCACGGTGCAATTCTGAAATTTTTAGCTTTTTCCTGTTAATCCTAGCATGATAAAGAAGATTCAAAGAGAGTGAGATGCCAGCTCCTTTCATTCAGTCAGTAGCTTCAAACATTTCTGGTATATGAAAAACATGTTTTTCAATGGCAAAAATCAATGAATATTGTAAATGCACAAACAGTAATATCTCCACATTGCACGGTGCAATTCTGAAATTTTTAGCTTTTTCCTGCTAATCCTAGCATGATAAAGAAGATTCAAAGAGAGTGAGATGCCAGCTCCTTTCATTCAGTCAGTAGCTTCAAACATTTCTGGTATATGAAAAACATGTTTTTCAATGGCAAAAATCAATGAATATTGTAAATGCACAAACAGTAATATCTCCACATTGCACGGTGCAATTCTGAAATTTTTTGCTTTTTCCTGCTAATCCTAGCATGATAAAGAAGATTCAAAGAGAGTGAGATGCCAGCTCCTTTCATTCAGTCAGTAGCTTCAAACATTTCTGGACGTTTTTCATTGGCAAAAATCAATGAATATTGTAAATGCACAAACAGTAATATCTCCACATTGCACGGTGCAATTCTGAAATTTTTAGCTTTTTCCTGTTAATCCTAGCATGATAAAGAAGATTCAAAGAGAGTGAGATGCCAGCTCCTTTCATTCAGTCAGTAGCTTCAAACATTTCTGGTATATGAAAAACATGTTTTTCAATGGCAAAAATCAATGAATATTGTAAATGCACAAACTAATATCTCCACATTGCACGGTGCAATTCTGAAATTTTTAGCTTTTTCCTGCTAATCCTAGCATGATAAAGAAGATTCAAAGAGAGTGAGATGCCAGCTCCTTTCATTCAGTCAGTAGCTTCAAACATTTCTGGTATATGAAAAACATGTTTTTCAATGGCAAAAATCAATGAATATTGTAAATGCACAAACAGTAATATCTCCACATTGCACGGTGCAATTCTGAAATTTTTAGCTTTTTCCTGTTAATCCTAGCATGATAAAGAAGATTCAAAGAGAGTGAGATGCCAGCTCCTTTCATTCAGTCAGTAGCTTCAAACATTTCTGGTATATGAAAAACATGTTTTTCAATGGCAAAAATCAATGAATATTGTAAATGCACAAACAGTAATATCTCCACATTGCACGGTGCAATTCTGAAATTTTTAGCTTTTTCCTGTTAATCCTAGCATGATAAAGAAGATTCAAAGAGAGTGAGATGCCAGCTCCTTTCATTCAGTCAGTAGCTTCAAACATTTCTGGTATATGAAAAACATGTTTTTCAATGGCAAAAATCAATGAATATTGTAAATGCACAAACAGTAATATCTCCACATTGCACGGTGCAATTCTGAAATTTTTAGCTTTTTCCTGCTAATCCTAGCATGATAAAGAAGATTCAAAGAGAGTGAGATGCCAGCTCCTTTCATTCAGTCAGTAGCTTCAAACATTTCTGGTATATGAAAAACATGTTTTTCAATGGCAAAAATCAATGAATATTGTAAATGCACAAACAGTAATATCTCCACATTGCACGGTGCAATTCTGAAATTTTTTGCTTTTTCCTGCTAATCCTAGCATGATAAAGAAGATTCAAAGAGAGTGAGATGCCAGCTCCTTTCATTCAGTCAGTAGCTTCAAACATTTCTTGGTATATGAAAAACATGTTTTTCAATGGCAAAAATCAATGAATATTGTAAATGCACAAACAGTAATATCTCCACATTGCACGGTGCAATTCTGAAATTTTTAGCTTTTTCCTGTTAATCCTAGCATGATAAAGAAGATTCAAAGAGAGTGAGATGCCAGCTCCTTTCATTCAGTCAGTAGCTTCAAACATTTCTGGTATATGAAAAACATGTTTTTCAATGGCAAAAATCAATGAATATTGTAAATGCACAAACAGTAATATCTCCACATTGCACGGTGCAATTCTGAAATTTTTAGCTTTTTCCTGTTAATCCTAGCATGATAAAGAAGATTCAAAGAGAGTGAGATGCCAGCTCCTTTCATTCAGTCAGTAGCTTCAAACATTTCTGGTATATGAAAAACATGTTTTTCAATGGCAAAAATCAATGAATATTGTAAATGCACAAACAGTAATATCTCCACATTGCACGGTGCAATTCTGAAATTTTTAGCTTTTTCCTGTTAATCCTAGCATGATAAAGAAGATTCAAAGAGAGTGAGATGCCAGCTCCTTTCATTCAGTCAGTAGCTTCAAACATTTCTGGTATATGAAAAACATGTTTTTCAATGGCAAAAATCAATGAATATTGTAAATGCACAAACAGTAATATCTCCACATTGCACGGTGCAATTCTGAAATTTTTAGCTTTTTCCTGTTAATCCTAGCATGATAAAGAAGATTCAAAGAGAGTGAGATGCCAGCTCCTTTCATTCAGTCAGTAGCTTCAAACATTTCTGGTATATGAAAAACATGTTTTTCAATGGCAAAAATCAATGAATATTGTAAATGCACAAACAGTAATATCTCCACATTGCACGGTGCAATTCTGAAATTTTTAGCTTTTTCCTGTTAATCCTAGCATGATAAAGAAGATTCAAAGAGAGTGAGATGCCAGCTCCTTTCATTCAGTCAGTAGCTTCAAACATTTCTGGTATATGAAAAACATGTTTTTCAATGGCAAAAATCAATGAATATTGTAAATGCACAAACAGTAATATCTCCACATTGCACGGTGCAATTCTGAAATTTTTAGCTTTTTCCTGTTAATCCTAGCATGATAAAGAAGATTCAAAGAGAGTGAGATGCCAGCTCCTTTCATTCAGTCAGTAGCTTCAAACATTTCTGGTATATGAAAAACATGTTTTTCAATGGCAAAAATCAATGAATATTGTAAATGCACAAACAGTAATATCTCCACATTGCACGGTGCAATTCTGAAATTTTTTGCTTTTTCCTGTTAATCCTAGCATGATAAAGAAGATTCAAAGAGAGTGAGATGCCAGCTCCTTTCATTCAGTCAGTAGCTTCAAACATTTCTGGTATATGAAAAACATGTTTTTCAATGGCAAAAATCAATGAATATTGTAAATGCACAAACAGTAATATCTCCACATTGCACGGTGCAATTCTGAAATTTTTAGCTTTTTCCTGTTAATCCTAGCATGATAAAGAAGATTCAAAGAGAGTGAGATGCCAGCTCCTTTCATTCAGTCAGTAGCTTTCAAACATTTCTGGTATATGAAAAACATGTTTTTCAATGGCAAAAATCAATGAATATTGTAAATGCACAAACAGTAATATCTCCACATTGCACGGTGCAATTCTGAAATTTTTAGCTTTTTCCTGTTAATCCTAGCATGATAAAGAAGATTCAAAGAGAGTGAGATGCCAGCTCCTTTCATTCAGTCAGTAGCTTCAAACATTTCTGGTATATGAAAAACATGTTTTTCAATGGCAAAAATCAATGAATATTGTAAATGCACAAACAGTAATATCTCCACATTGCACGGTGCAATTCTGAAATTTTTAGCTTTTTCCTGTTAATCCTAGCATGATAAAGAAGATTCAAAGAGAGTGAGATGCCAGCTCCTTTCATTCAGTCAGTAGCTTCAAACATTTCTGGACGTTTTTCAATGGCAAAAATCAATGAATATTGTAAATGCACAAACAGTAATATCTCCACATTGCACGGTGCAATTCTGAAATTTTTAGCTTTTTCCTGTTAATCCTAGCATGATAAAGAAGATTCAAAGAGAGTGAGATGCCAGCTCCTTTCATTCAGTCAGTAGCTTCAAACATTTCTGGTATATGAAAAACATGTTTTTCAATGGCAAAAATCAATGAATATTGTAAATGCACAAACAGTAATATCTCCACATTGCACGGTGCAATTCTGAAATTTTTAGCTTTTTCCTGTTAATCCTAGCATGATAAAGAAGATTCAAAGAGAGTGAGATGCCAGCTCCTTTCATTCAGTCAGTAGCTTCAAACATTTCTGGTATATGAAAAACATGTTTTTCAATGGCAAAAATCAATGAATATTGTAAATGCACAAACAGTAATATCTCCACATTGCACGGTGCAATTCTGAAATTTTTAGCTTTTTCCTGTTAATCCTAGCATGATAAAGAAGATTCAAAGAGAGTGAGATGCCAGCTCCTTTCATTCAGTCAGTAGCTTCAAACATTTCTGGACGTTTTTCAATGGCAAAAATCAATGAATATTGTAAATGCACAAACAGTAATATCTCCACATTGCACGGTGCAATTCTGAAATTTTTTGCTTTTTCCTGTTAATCCTAGCATGATAAAGAAGATTCAAAGAGAGTGAGATGCCAGCTCCTTTCATTCAGTCAGTAGCTTCAAACATTTCTGGTATATGAAAAACATGTTTTTCAATGGCAAAAATCAATGAATATTGTAAATGCACAAACAGTAATATCTCCACATTGCACGGTGCAATTCTGAAATTTTTAGCTTTTTCCTGTTAATCCTAGCATGATAAAGAAGATTCAAAGAGAGTGAGATGCCAGCTCCTTTCATTCAGTCAGTAGCTTCAAACATTTCTGGTATATGAAAAACATGTTTTTCAATGGCAAAAATCAATGAATATTGTAAATGCACAAACAGTAATATCTCCACATTGCACGGTGCAATTCTGAAATTTTTAGCTTTTTCCTGTTAATCCTAGCATGATAAAGAAGATTCAAAGAGAGTGAGATGCCAGCTCCTTTCATTCAGTCAGTAGCTTCAAACATTTCTGGACGTTTTTCAATGGCAAAAATCAATGAATATTGTAAATGCACAAACAGTAATATCTCCACATTGCACGGTGCAATTCTGAAATTTTTTGCTTTTTCCTGCTAATCCTAGCATGATAAAGAAGATTCAAAGAGAGTGAGATGCCAGCTCCTTTCATTCAGTCAGTAGCTTCAAACATTTCTGGTATATGAAAAACATGTTTTTCAATGGCAAAAATCAATGAATATTGTAAATGCACAAACAGTAATATCTCCACATTGCACGGTGCAATTCTGAAATTTTTAGCTTTTTCCTGTTAATCCTAGCATGATAAAGAAGATTCAAAGAGAGTGAGATGCCAGCTCCTTTCATTCAGTCAGTAGCTTCAAACATTTCTGGTATATGAAAAACATGTTTTTCAATGGCAAAAATCAATGAATATTGTAAATGCACAAACAGTAATATCTCCACATTGCACGGTGCAATTCTGAAATTTTTAGCTTTTTCCTGTTAATCCTAGCATGATAAAGAAGATTCAAAGAGAGTGAGATGCCAGCTCCTTTCATTCAGTCAGTAGCTTCAAACATTTCTGGTATATGAAAAACATGTTTTTCAATGGCAAAAATCAATGAATATTGTAAATGCACAAACAGTAATATCTCCACATTGCACGGTGCAATTCTGAAATTTTTAGCTTTTTCCTGTTAATCCTAGCATGATAAAGAAGATTCAAAGAGAGTGAGATGCCAGCTCCTTTCATTCAGTCAGTAGCTTCAAACATTTCTGGTATATGAAAAACATGTTTTTCAATGGCAAAAATCAATGAATATTGTAAATGCACAAACAGTAATATCTCCACATTGCACGGTGCAATTCTGAAATTTTTTGCTTTTTCCTGTTAATCCTAGCATGATAAAGAAGATTCAAAGAGAGTGAGATGCCAGCTCCTTTCATTCAGTCAGTAGCTTCAAACATTTCTGGTATATGAAAAACATGTTTTTCAATGGCAAAAATCAATGAATATTGTAAATGCACAAACAGTAATATCTCCACATTGCACGGTGCAATTCTGAAATTTTTTGCTTTTTCCTGTTAATCCTAGCATGATAAAGAAGATTCAAAGAGAGTGAGATGCCAGCTCCTTTCATTCAGTCAGTAGCTTCAAACATTTCTGGTATATGAAAAACATGTTTTTCAATGGCAAAAATCAATGAATATTGTAAATGCACAAACAGTAATATCTCCACATTGCACGGTGCAATTCTGAAATTTTTAGCTTTTTCCTGTTAATCCTAGCATGATAAAGAAGATTCAAAGAGAGTGAGATGCCAGCTCCTTTCATTCAGTCAGTAGCTTCAAACATTTCTGGTATATGAAAAACATGTTTTTCAATGGCAAAAATCAATGAATATTGTAAATGCACAAACAGTAATATCTCCACATTGCACGGTGCAATTCTGAAATTTTTTGCTTTTTCCTGTTAATCCTAGCATGATAAAGAAGATTCAAAGAGAGTGAGATGCCAGCTCCTTTCATTCAGTCAGTAGCTTCAAACATTTCTGGTATATGAAAAACATGTTTTTCAATGGCAAAAATCAATGAATATTGTAAATGCACAAACAGTAATATCTCCACATTGCACGGTGCAATTCTGAAATTTTTAGCTTTTTCCTGTTAATCCTAGCATGATAAAGAAGATTCAAAGAGAGTGAGATGCCAGCTCCTTTCATTCAGTCAGTAGCTTCAAACATTTCTGGTATATGAAAAACATGTTTTTCAATGGCAAAAATCAATGAATATTGTAAATGCACAAACAGTAATATCTCCACATTGCACGGTGCAATTCTGAAATTTTTAGCTTTTTCCTGTTAATCCTAGCATGATAAAGAAGATTCAAAGAGAGTGAGATGCCAGCTCCTTTCATTCAGTCAGTAGCTTCAAACATTTCTGGGACGTTTTTCAATGGCAAAAATCAATGAATATTGTAAATGCACAAACAGTAATATCTCCACATTGCACGGTGCAATTCTGAAATTTTTTGCTTTTTCCTGCTAATCCTAGCATGATAAAGAAGATTCAAAGAGAGTGAGATGCCAGCTCCTTTCATTCAGTCAGTAGCTTCAAACATTTCTGGTATATGAAAAACATGTTTTTCAATGGCAAAAATCAATGAATATTGTAAATGCACAAACAGTAATATCTCCACATTGCACGGTGCAATTCTGAAATTTTTAGCTTTTTCCTGTTAATCCTAGCATGATAAAGAAGATTCAAAGAGAGTGAGATGCCAGCTCCTTTCATTCAGTCAGTAGCTTCAAACATTTCTGGTATATGAAAAACATGTTTTTCAATGGCAAAAATCAATGAATATTGTAAATGCACAAACAGTAATATCTCCACATTGCACGGTGCAATTCTGAAATTTTTAGCTTTTTCCTGTTAATCCTAGCATGATAAAGAAGATTCAAAGAGAGTGAGATGCCAGCTCCTTTCATTCAGTCAGTAGCTTCAAACATTTCTGGTATATGAAAAACATGTTTTTCAATGGCAAAAATCAATGAATATTGTAAATGCACAAACAGTAATATCTCCACATTGCACGGTGCAATTCTGAAATTTTTAGCTTTTTCCTGTTAATCCTAGCATGATAAAGAAGATTCAAAGAGAGTGAGATGCCAGCTCCTTTCATTCAGTCAGTAGCTTCAAACATTTCTGGTATATGAAAAACATGTTTTTCAATGGCAAAAATCAATGAATATTGTAAATGCACAAACAGTAATTTATCTATCTCCACATTGCACGGTGCAATTCTGAAATTTTTTGCTTTTTCCTGCTAATCCTAGCATGATAAAGAAGATTCAAAGAGAGTGAGATGCCAGCTCCTTTCATTCAGTCAGTAGCTTCAAACATTTCTGGTATATGAAAAACATGTTTTTCAATGGCAAAAATCAATGAATATTGTAAATGCACAAACAGTAATATCT